>NC_141004.1:16787665-17062665 GCF_052327205.1 Somniosus microcephalus | reverse complement strand
CCAACACCAGCGCAGACACTCACACCTCGGGGGGACCTTCAGGACATAGAGTAGTGTTGTCACCTGGTGTTTCACAGCTCACAAGTGAGCCTCAGCAGGTTCTGGAGACAGGGACAGCAGTGGAGAGTCCTCGTCGGAGGGTGCAGGGCTCTGCCAGCTCAGCTGCGCTGCATGTCGACCCTCTGCCTCTGGGTCCATCCGCAAGAAAAGAGGTGATGGATCTCCATGCATAGATGCAGGAGTCTTTGGCAGGTTTTGTCTCCAGGGTCGCTGCGAGTGTGGAGCGAATGGAGGAGTCCATAGCGACCATGAGCAGAGCCTTTGTGGAGTCATTGGCGCATGAACACATCACCATGGAAAGGTTGGCAACCTCCATGGAGGAGATAACTCGCCGGGGTATGGAAAACATGGCGAGTGCTCATAAGAGAATGACATCTCTTGAGGAGCGTTGGCCATCTGTTGAACAGGGAAACCAGATCTTCATGGAAGTCCTTCTGAGTAGGACTGCCAGTGCAGAACCGGATCCCACTGGCCCCCTAAAGCGCAGCAAGGTGCTCTCAAGCCACTTCCAAGCGCTGGCCCCTTCTGGCCTGTGCAGCTTCAGGTGAGTGAGCAGCAGCCTGGTGCTCCTGGTGCTCATCCTGCTGTTCCTGGTTCTGCTGCTGCTGCCTCTGCTGTTGGAGATCCTCTAATGCCAGGAAGGGAACGTCCCAAAGGCCTCCCATGCTTCTAGCAGATGCCTCCGTTGAGGGGGCGCTGAGTTAGGGTGGTGAGAGGGGCTTCCCAGGAGCTCACACTGGAGAAGTGTGTGAGGCTCCAACTTTCTGCAGCTGCTCCTAAGGCTTCAAAAAGCTCCCCCAAGCCTTGATCAACAAGGTCCTGCAGCCTGCAAATGCTGCCTATTTAAATCTCTTCAGCCCTCAGCGACCTGCTGCTGCAAGCAAGCAAGCCAGCTGTTTTCACACCAGCTCTCATCGGCGGGGTTCCCCGCAGACGTGTTTCATGTGGGGAAAGCCCCAATGTCGCAACGGCCCCGGAAAATCTTCCTAAACAAGGTGATCATTGGTGATTAGTGCTCCGACGAGAAGTCCCGCCAGCGGCGGCCGGGACTGAAGTGGGGCGCGTGGAAACGGTGGTCCGAAAGTCGGACGGGGTGGGGAATCAGGCGGGGGGGGGGGGCGGTCCCGACCCGCTTTTTCGCCGATTTTCGGCCCCCAGCCGCATGAAAAGCTGCCCGACAGCGGCCAGAAAATCGGGGCCCCAGTGTCAAAAGTCACAGGCCTAGAAATTGGCCTGAGGCGCCCAAGCGGCGCAAAGTTCGCCTGGGCGCTGGAATTTGCGCCGCGATCGCCGCATTAGTGATCGCCGTAAATTCAGTTGAAGTGCCCCTAGAGGGAGACGGGGCGTGGCTCGTGGCGCTCCGCGTCCCTCTTAGGGCGCTGAAAGTGAATTTCGCAGCGCTACGTGCCGCAGCGCCACACGCTGCGGCACGGCACGCTGCGGTACTGCAGGCCTTCCTCCCACTGTTAAGGGGGAGGGGCCTGCAGCAGCGCGAGCCCCGATCGCGAGTGCCGGCAAAAGAGCCCGGCACCAAGGAGAAGTGCCGGGCTCTCGGGAAACAGCTGGCAATGCTGCGGGGGGGGGGCGGACCAGGAGGCCGGGGAGGGAGGTGCTGGCAGGCGGCCGCCGAAAAAGCGGCTGGCCCGCACCTCCACCTTAACTTGTGCCTCTGCCGGCGCAGCAAGGCCCCGTGAACTGGGCGCGGGTAGCGAACGGCGCAACAGCGGCGTTCGCTACCAAATATCGCGATCGGGGCGCGAATGGGGCGCTGCGCACACCGATGACGTCATCGGTGGCAGCGCAGCGCAAAGGGCTAACGCCACCATTAGCGCCCCTGCTGAATATCGCGGGAGGCGCAGCCAGTGGCGCTACAGCCACTGACTGCCTCTTTAGGTGCTAACAGGTGGCGCTACTCACCCAATTTCTCCCCCACAGTGTCAAAAGTCACGGTGTCAAGTCACAGTGTTAGAAGTCACAGTGTCAAAAGTCAGTGTCAAAAGTCAGTGTCAAAAGTCAGTGTCAAAAGTCAGTGTCAAAAGTCAGTGTCAAAAGTCAGTGTCAAAAGTCAGTGTCAAAAGTCAGTGTCAAAAGTCAGTGTCAAAAGTCAGTGTCAAAAGTCAGTGTCAAAAGTCAGTGTCAAAAGTCAGTGTCAAAAGTCAGTGTCAAAAGTCACGTGACCAAATCTCCAGGAATACGTCAAACCAGAGTTGGCAACCCTGAGAACAAATGATATTACGAATTGCAGAAAGGCAATAAGAGGGGCCATGGGCTTGCACTATCTAGAATTAACCAGCATTTCACAGCACCTTGGGACAAAATGATCTAACTTACATCAACCTCTGTGTTACTGTCACAGCTAACACCTAATAAATAAGCTTAGTAACCGTAAAATTGTGTATTTCTTTTAAAGTTAAAAATATTGAATTTTTTTTTTTTTTTTTTTTATAAAACGGCTTACTTCTTCAGACACACATTAAATGGCTTCCATCAGTGACCCGTGGTGGCAGTGATGAGATGGGAGATGATGACGGGGTTGAAGGACTTGACGTACCCGACACTGGAACTGAATGGAATGAAAGTGTGGAATAAATGAAGCAAAATTCATGACAAAAGCGTCCTTTCAACAACCTCACCCCCACAAGTCTGCTGCAGAGATCTGCCCTTCTACTGTCCTGCATTCCTCGCCCTCCTCCAATATTTAACTGCCTTTGCGATACCCTACCTGCCCCCTCTGCTCGTGGCCGCCATCCCACCACTCAGGGTCCCCCCCGCCGCATAATGGCTGTCCTTTCACAACCCCTGCTTCCTTCCCATTCCCCTTTATATACAGTCTCCACCAGCCTGTGGACTCCCCCCCACCGAGAGCAGCCCACCCGTTACAGGTAGCTGTCCTCACACTCTCTGCCCCCCCTTCCCCTGCAGGTACCCCACTCTGCCATTGCCCTGCTTCCCTGGTCCACCACACACATAGCTGACCTCCCATAGCTTGCTTCCTACTTGCTACCCTGCCTCCCTCCATCTACATGCCCGTTTACTTTTCCAATTCACAGGCGTGTAGCGTTCTCCTCGCCACTGATAATCCCGTACAGCTAACCTCTCTCGTAGCTCTGCACCATTAAACACGACTGGTGCCTACACACAGTTCCGCCAATGCTATGAAGTCCATGATGATGTAGGATTAATGTAAGAATTATAAATGGCGGTGGATTAAAAAGTAACATCTGCTTTTAGAAAAAATATCACGGTGTGGTAAACTCTAAACGTTAACCCGCCCTAGAGAGAAATTCATCTAAACGAACCAGCTCTCTGAGCTGGAGTCACATTTGGTCATTTAAAAATCAATTGCACTCGTATCTGGACAGCACTGGCAAGGCCACTTTTTTACCCATGCTTAGTATTCCTGAGAAGGTGATGGTGGGTTCTGTCCTTGAGCCACTGCTGTCTTTATGGCGACGGCACTTCCACAATTACATGGAGTCTCTTCTTCTTAAGCAGTCCCTCGGAACCGAGGATGACTTTTGCTTCCACGCTAAAAATGAGTTCTCAGGTGACTGATGAGTCCAATGCGGGACCTACAGTCTCTGTCACAGGTGGGGCAGACGGTGGTTGAAGGGGCGGGTGGGGTGGGATGCTTGGGTTGACGTGCGCTCCTTCCGCTGTTTGCGCTTGCTCCCGGCGAAGAGACTCGAGGTGTTCGGCGCCTTCCCGGATGCTTCTCCTCCCACTTTGTGCAGTGGAGTCTGCAGCACAGAAAGAGTCCATTCGGCCCAACCGGTCTGTGCTGGGGTTTATGCTCCATGTGTGAGGTAGCGAATTCCAGGATAATGACCCAGTGATGAAGAAGGAACAGCCACAGAGGACCAAGTCGGGACGGTGGGTGACTTGGAGGTCTGATGGAAGTTCTCACCAGACCTGAGGAAATGGAGGGGAGGAGGGAGCAGGGTCTGTGTAACATTCCGTAAAGTGTGCGCCTCACGATTCAGCAAACAACGCATGGCTGTGCCATTTCTATATCACTGATTTTCAAACTGGGGCCCTGGTCACGAAGGGAATTGGTGAGAGAATCCTAGGGGACCCTGATATCATTGGAAATCTGGCCACCTGTTAGCACATTTACGTTTTCCTTTATCTCAGAAAGTAGGCCTTGGGAGAGAGAAAGGTGGTTCTATATCACAGAGAGTGGAGTTTGTACTTCTCTGTAAAATGGACCTCTGCCCCATCTCAGTGATCACGAGGACCTCTGCCCCATCTCAGTGATCACGAGGACCTTTGCCCCATCTCAGTGATCACGAGGACCTTTGCCCCATCTCAGTGATCACGAGGACCTCTGCCCCATCTCAGTGATCACGAGGACCTCTGCCCCATCTCAGTGATCACGAGGACCTCTGCCCCATCTCAGTGATCACGAGGACCTCTGCCCCATCTCAGTGATCACGAGGACCTCTGCCCCATCTCAGTGATCACGAGGACCTTTGCCCCATCTCAGTGATCACGAGGACCTTTGCCCCATCTCAGTGATCACGAGGACCTCTGCCCCATCTCAGTGATCACGAGGACCTTTGCCCCATCTCAGTGATCACGAGGACCTCTGCCCCATCTCAGTGATCACGAGGACCTCTGCCCCATCTCAGTGATCACGAGGACCTTTGCCCCATCTCAGTGATCACGAGGACCTTTGCTCCATCTCAGTGATCACGAGGACCTCTGCCCCATCTCAGTGATCACGAGGACCTTTGCCCCATCTCAGTGATCACGAGGACCTTTGCCCCATCTCAGTGATCACGAGGACCTTTGCTCCATCTCAGTGATCTCGAGGACGTCTGCCCCATCTCAGTGATCACGAGGACCTCTGCCCCATCTCAGTGATCACGAGGACCTTTGCTCCATCTCAGTGATCACGAGGACCTTTGCCCCATCTCAGTGATCACGAGGACCTTTGCCCCATCTCAGTGATCACGAGGACCTTTGCCCCATCTCAGTGATCACGAGGACCTTTGCTCCATCTCAGTGATCACGAGGACCTCTGCCCCATCTCAGTGATCACGAGGACCTTTGCTCCATCTCAGTGATCACGAGGACCTTTGCTCCATCTCAGTGATCACGAGGACCTTTGCTCCATCTCAGTAATCATGAAGCCCATCTCAGTGACCTCTGCCCCACCTCAGTGACCTCTGCCCCACCTCAGTGAAGACCTGTACTCATTAGTCTCCAGAACACAAGTAAGTGGAACCGTTACCTGATATGAGCCGACTCCGCCTGGATGCCTCTGTGGCGAGAGCGCATGAGATCTCGATCCTCTTCTCCTGCTCCTGTAGCTGGAGCTCAGGGTCTATGTTACTGTCGTTGAGCCCCTCAGTTAGTGGGATTATATTCTGCAAACTAACATCAAACAGAGCATTCCTTGAGCTGACCAGATGCAGGAACCGTCCATCTCCCACCCGCCTTCCTGACTCTCCCAATTCCAGAATGAGGTGCTGGCTGCGAGAAAGTCCCTCGAAGGCTTTCTCCCCTATTCTGGAATTGACTGGAGATAGTTGGGCAAAATATGGGAACAAGCTATGGAACACACTCAAGCTGTGGAACACACTCAAACAATGGAAGTTATCATCTCCCTCCTGCTACTTTTAAATGATTACACAACTCACACAAATGACGGTAAATTAGATGTTGACGATTTCTTGTCACTAGAAAAGAGTTGAGTCTGCACTTACATTCTAATTACATGGGGTGGGGGGATTGAAGATTTAAAAATTATATACATGCACTGTCTCAGACAAACTTTTGTACATTTTTGTAACTGGAATTGCACCGTTTGGAGTCTGGAGGACAGGCTTTTCTTCCAATTATTCTCGGGAGTTGGACATCACTAGTGGTGACGATGGGCCTTCGTAAGAACATAAGAAATAGGAGCAGGAGTCGGACATTTGGCCCCTCGAGCCTGCTCCGCCATTCAATAAGATCATGGCTGATCTGATCTTGGCCTCAACTCCACTTCCCTGCCCGCTCCCCATAACCCTCGATTCCCCTGTTTTTCAAAAATCTGTCTATCTCCGTCTTGAATATATTCAATGACTCCGCCTCCACAGCTCTCTGGGGAAGAGAATTCCTAAGATTCACGACCCTGAGAGAAGAAATTCCTCTTCATCGCCATCTTAAATGGGCAACCCCTTATTCTTAACTATGCTCCCTTCATCTTGAGTCGACGTGGTTTGATACAATGGAGAGGCTTGTTAGGCCACTCCAAATGGCATTTAAGAGTCTACGTTGGTGTGGGATAGAGTCACAGATAGACCAGACCGGGTAATGGCGGCAGGTTTCCTTCCCTGAAGGGGCATTAGTGAACCAGTTGAGTTTTGGTACAGCAGTGAATCAGGGAATCCTGGTGTTCTATAGAACACTGAGTGACATGAATCAGTCATTCATGAAAGACTTATGAAATAATACTGAGCGGCCTGCGGGTGGCGCTGTCCAGGGAGTATAAATACTCAGGCACGGGCCCAGCTTGCGCAGGACATTCTTAACAGGAACTAGTGAAGGACACAACTAGACCTCCATGTTGTAAAACAGTTGATTAAAGCTTTGTTTAACGCTCAGACCGAGTGCCTAGTAGTTTTCTTACGTCACTGAGTATGTGCTCTGCTCCCCCCCAATTCAGTGTTGTGCGCTGTACAGCTACCCCTAGAGTTCTGTAAGTTCCCTTATAGTTCATTCACTGGGCACCTGGATTTTGCGATGAGGGTTTTGATCCGCTCCACTTTCTTCTGCTTTTCTTTGATCTCCTCCGGACTGAGAGGAAGCTCAGGTTCAAACTCGATGTAACGCTCGGGGATGAAGACTTTGTCTGGTGTGGACAACTGAACAACAAAGAATCAGTCAGGACAAGAACAGGTAAAGGTTTGCAGTAACAGGCCCTCAACAGGCACTTTGCAACCAGAGAGCGGAGAGGCAGTCCATCGCAACGGCCGGTTTCTGTGCTGTTAATTCTATGTAAATGAAGTAAAAGTTCAGACCAGTCTTTTAAAGATGTAAAGACCACCGGAGCATTTTAACGGCAGAATTTGTGATTGCTTTTAGTTGATTAAGGTTCATTCGCTCTGTGTCTATGTCATGCTCTGTTAACTGGGGCCAGGTTGCCTGCTTGTTGCCTGTCCTTGGACGGTAGAAGTGGCACGTTGTACAGGTCCATGCCGGTGTTTATGCTCCACATCATCTCACTCTATCAGCATAACCTTCTGTTTCTTTCTCCCTCGTGTGTTTATCCATTCACGAGCACTAGGATCCGGGGTAGGACAGACCCAAATAGTTGGCTTTACTTAAACAAATGTTTATCAAAACGAATGAAGTCAGCACTGGGGAATGGAACGCTCTTTGCATCTAGTGTTGGGTTCAAGCACATCCAGGTCAAGTGCAGCACGGGTCAGATGTACCGCGCCACATTTCACTGAGCCTCACACACAACTGCAGTACCACCGTTTCTGATGGGTGGCGCCAAAGAGCCAAAAGTCATCGATCTGGACAGTGCCATCAGCTGATAGTCATTTTAATTCGCCGCCCCATTCCCACTCAGACCTCACCGTACTCTGGCTCTTGCATTGTTCCACGGAAACCCAGCGTAAGCTCGAGGAACAGCACCTCATCTTCCGATTAGGCACTTTACAGCCTTCCGGACTCAATATCGAGTTCAACAATTTCAGATCATAACCTCGGCCCCTATTACATTCTTATATATATTTTTTATCCACCCCTTTGTTTTGGCCCTTCCCCCTTTTTTTCTCTCCCACATGGCAGCTGTCTCCCATTCTGCCAGTGCATTTCACACCTAATCTAGAGCCGTCTTTTGTCTCTCCACTAGTCCGACCACCACCCCGTCTGGTTTTGAATACCTCTTAATGTCTCTTCACTTCTCTTTTGTTCTCTTATCCCCATTTCCCAGCCCCCAAACTGGCCTTTTAATCTGTTTCATTTCCTGTGATTTTTCAGTCTTGACGAAGGGTTTCGACCTGAAACGTTAACTCTGTTTCTCTCTCCATGGGTGTTGCCTGGCCTGCTGAGTTTTTCCAGCATTTTCTGTTGTTATTTTGGATTTCCAGCATCCGCAGTATCATTTTAGCAGATAGTCAGTGTTGCTGTGGTCCACAGGCACCAAGGACAGGAATTGTTTGGGCATCCTGTTGATTTATTTGGAGATTTGAGCCTGCTGCTTTTTAAAGGCATTCCTTCCCTTTCCTAGGTGGCCCTGTACAGCGTGCCATTTTCTACCATCCCAGGACAGGCGGCAAGCAGGCAACCTGGCCCCAGTGAACAGAGCATGACATAGACACAGAGCGAATGAGCTTTAATCAACTAAAAGCAATCACAAATTCTGCCGTTAAAATGCTCCCGCGATCTTTACATCTTTAAAAGACTGCTCTGAACTTTTACTTCATTTACATAAAATTAAAAGCACAGAAGCAGGCCATTCGGCCCATGCCGGTGTTTATGCTCCACATCATCTCACTCTATCACCATATCCTTCTATTCCTTTCTCCCTCATGTGCTTATCTAGCTTCCCCTTAAATGCATCTACACTATTCACCTCAACCACTCCCTGTGGTAGCGAGTTCCACATTCTCACCACTCTCTGGGGAAAGAAGTTCCTCCTAAATTCCCTATTGGATTTATTAGTGACCACCTCATATTTATGGCGCTAGTTCTGGTCTCCCCCACAAGTGGAAACACCTTGTCTACGTCTGCACTATCAACCCCCTTTATAATTTTAAATACCTCTATCAGGTCATCCCGTCAGTCTTCTCGTTTCTAGAGAAAAGAGCCCCAGCCTGTTCAGTCTTTCCTATAGTTAGAACCTCTCAGTTCTGTTGTCATCCTTGTAAATCTTTTTTTCCACTTTCTCCAGTCCCTCTATATCCTTTTTATAATATGGAGACTGGAACTGTGCTCTTCCTTACTACTTTCTGCAGCTTTTCTCCTATAGTTCAAGCGGTGCATCGTGTAACACCCCACCCTACCCAAGTCATCCTGACTCAGTGGTCACGGGTTCAAATTCTACTCTAAGGCTTGGGCCCGTCATGCAGACTGACACTTTAGTGCAGCACTGAGGGAGCACAGCATTGTCAGAGATGCCACCTTCAAGTGGCCATGCAAGATCCTATGGCACCATTCGAAGAAGAGCAGGGGAGTTCTCCCAATCTCCTGGCCAACATTTAGCCCTCCACCAATACCAATCAACTGCTCATTTATCTCACCGCTGGTTTGTGGGACCTTGCAGCGCACATTCACTGCCGCATTTGCCTACAGAATCAACGTTACTACACTTCAAAGTAAATCTATGGCCGTGAAGCACCAATACCCCGAGGATATGAAAAGCGCTTTAATAAATGCAAGTTTCCTTTCACTCCCTGCAGTGTGCTAGGCTAACACCCTATGTCAACAGTTACAGATCTCCAATAACCTGCTTGTGCACACCCCTGTACTCACCCCACTCGACCCTCACCCTCTCTCTACACTCACACTTCCTTCCAATAGTCGCTCCCCATTGTGCACCTCTAGCCCCCTCAAACCCTCACAGCCACACACCTCTTTGTTGATGTCCACTGAATAGTGCTCTGGCTCCAGATCCATCCTCCTCAGACGTGCAATCTCTTCTCTGGGGGTCTCGTGGTGGTTTCCCATGTAATCATCCCTGACAGCTGCCTCCAGCTGAGAGATATCGACCTCTGTGGTCTTACGTCGAGGAACCTGGTTGGGGGGTGAGGGGGGGGCGGCCACAAAGAACAGATTTCAAACCCTTAGAAGGCGATAGTTTTTCACCAAAACTATTTTTTTTTAAATCAGCAGAGGGAAATATTGATATTTTCTGTTGAGTGCAGTGGGGGTTATATTGGGACTGGACATAAGATGGCTTTTCTCTGTGTGCATACAAGTGTGTGATTGGCAGTGTATGTGGGTTAATTCAGCTGAGAGAGGAGACTTTCATCGCTTCTAACCCAAGTCCCCGAGAAGACAGGACAGTAACCTGAGCGACTATGCCACCCAACACCCCACGCGATCCGTGGCGATAACAGTAAAAGGAGGAGCTCCTGGCGTTTCATCACTTGATCTCGATAAGTGAAGTGAAGTGAGCCAACAACGTACCGTGACTCTCCGGATGATGGGCCGTGGGCTGCTTGAATCCATAGCTACCAGCTGGCCAGATGTTAGGGTTAGACTCCGCCTCTTGTTATGCCCTCGTAGCGATCCATTCTGGTGACGCTTCATGCGCTCGGCTTGTTCCTCGACACTCATCTTGGATTTCGCGTCATTGGGGTACACGCCGCTTTTTGATCTTTCCTTTCACAAAAACACAAAGAGAGAGAGAGAGAAGTCCCCACAGTCAGGAAGAGAAGCCAGTCAGCAAAAAACAAGCAGCAGTCACTCTCGCCAAATACTTAGGTCAACTGGACCAGACCAAAGCAGCTTCAATGATGGATGAAGTCTCATCAATTGGTTAAAATAATTATAAGTCAGTAAAATCGTTTCATTACCTTTCTGTCTATCTATATATATATATATTTTTTTCAAACATCGTGCCAACTCTATCAAGGAAACTCAGTGGGGGAAACAGAGGAACAGGAGGAGGTCATTCAGCCCCTCGAGCCTGCTCCGCCATTCAATTAGATCACGGGCTGATCTGCATCTTAACTCAATCTACCCGCCTTGGTTCCATATCCCTCAATACCCTTGCCGAACAAAAATCTATCAATCTCAGTTCGGAAATTTTCAATTGACCCTCAGCCTCAACAGCTTTTTGGAGGCGTGCGTTCCAGATTTCCACTGCCCTTTGTGTGAAGAAATGTATCCTGACGTCACCCCTGAACGGCCTGGCTCTAATTCTAAGGTTCTGCCCCCTTGTTCTGGACTCCCCGCACCAGAGGAAATAGTTTCTCTCTATCAACCCGATCAAATCCTTTAATCATCTTAAACACCTCAATTAGATTACCCCGTAATCTTCTACACTCGAGGGAATACAAGCCCAGTCTGTGCAACCTGTCCTCGTAATTTAACCCTTTCAGCCCCACTATCATTCTGGTGAATCTGCACTGCCAATATATCCTTCCTTAGATGCTGTCCTCAGAACTGAACGCAGTACTCCAGATGCGGTCTAACTGAAGCATAACTTCCACCCCTTTGTATTTCAGCCCCCTTAAGATGAAGCCACTCAGAGGGTGGTGAACCTGTGGAATTCTCTACCACAGAAGGCTGTGGAGGCCAAGTCACTGAATATGTTTAAGAAGGAGATAGATAGATTTCTAGACACAAAAGGCATCAAGGGGTATGGGGAGAGAGCGGGAATATGGTATTGAGATAGAGGATCAGCCATGATCATATTGAATGGCGGAGCAGGCTCGAAGGGCCGAATGGCCTACTCCTATTTTTCTATGAAACAGCTAACATCAGTAGCGATCTAGTCGTTAACCTCAACATCTTCAGCAACTCCAGTACTTCAGGTTCACTTTTTGGGGGAGGGTGGAGGGGATGAATATCTTTGAGCTGACTTAAGTGAAAGAGGTCAGTGTTGGGGAAAGGAAGACCATGGCCAGTCGAGATTAGTTTCAAGAATAGCATGGCCATATGTAGTGTCAAGTTCCCTCTGCTCTGCTAACCTAAACCCAGCCTTACACGAGCATCCAGACTGAGATCTGTCTTGTTCAATTTTCCACGTCAGACGTTACTATGAGCTATCCTGCAAGCCCATTTATTTTTGAAGGTTTACAGCTGGTAGAGTGAGGAGATCTTCATCATGCCAGGCAGGGCTGGATTTGAACCCAACTCCAGCGAGTACAAGCCCAATCGACCCAATCTCTCCTGCTCCGCCATTCAATATGATCATGACTGATCCTCTATCTCAATACCATATTCCCGCTCTCTCCCATACCCCTTGATGCAATGTGCCATCCCAGCTCCTTCACTTGGGTCATTTCAACAGCATATGTTAAACCAACTCTATTGTAAGATTGGGCCCCATATTTGTCTCAGTCATTGCTCAGCAGCCCTCATTTTCTATGTAACATTTCCTACAACAGTGACAACACTTCAAAAGTACTTCACTGGCTGTAAAGCGCTTTGGGACATCCATCTACAAGATGCACTGCAGCAACTCGCCAAAGCTTCTTCGGCAGCACCTCCCAAACCCGCGACCTCTTCCACCTAGAAGGACAAGGGCAGCAGGTGCACGGGAACACCACCACCTCCAAGTTCCCCTCCAAGTTACACACATAAGAACATAAGAACATAAGAAATAGGAGCAGGAGTAGGCCAATTGGCCCCTCGAGCCTGCTCCGCCATTCAATAAGATCATGGCTGATCTGATCCTAACCGCCAATCCACTATGACAGGACTATCTCCTGAATCTAACAGCATTAGACACACGAAAACAGGAGCAGGATCAGGCTACACGGCCCCTGGGCCCGCTCCGCTACCCACAGGGCCATGACCTATCCGAACCTAGACTCATGTCCAAATTCCTGCCCGCTCCCCGTAACCCTTAATTCCCTTTTCTACTAGGAAACTGTCTATTTCTGTTTTAAATTTATGTAATGATGTAGCTTCGACAGCTTTTTGGGGCAGCATATTCCATGGACCTACCACCCTCTGAGTGAAGTAGTTCCTCCTCATCTCAGTTTTGAAAGAGCAGCCCCTTATTCTAAGACTATGCCCCCTAGTTCTAGTTTCACCCATCATCTGGAACATCCTCCCTGCATCCACCCGAT
Source organism: Somniosus microcephalus (assembly GCF_052327205.1). Lineage (NCBI taxonomy): Eukaryota > Metazoa > Chordata > Chondrichthyes > Squaliformes > Somniosidae > Somniosus > Somniosus microcephalus. Next base: position 17,049,859 of record NC_141004.1, on the reverse strand, counting down.
CCAACCCCTTCATAATCTTATATGTTTCAATAAGATCGCCTCTCATTCTTCTGAACTCCAATGAGTAGAGTCCCAATCTACTCAACCTCTCCTCATATGTCCATCCCCTCATCCCCGGGATTAATCGAGTGAACCTTCTTTGTACTGACTCGAGAGCAAGTATGTCCTTTCTTAAGTATGGACACCAAAACTGTATGCAGTATTCCAGGTGCGGTCTCACCAATACCTTGTACAACTGAAGCAATACCTCCCTATTTTTATATTCTATCCCCCTAGCAATGAAAGCCAACATTCCATTGGCCTTCTTAATCACTTGCTGCACCTGCATACTAACCTTTTGAGTTTCGTGCACCAGGACCCCCAGATCCCTTTGTACTTCAGTACTTTCAAGTTTCTTGCCATTAAGATAATAACTTGCTCTACGATTTTTCCTGCCAAAGTGCATAACCTCACACTTTCCAGTATTGTATTCCATCTGCCAAATCTCTGCCCACTTACTTAGCCTGTCTATGTCCCCTTGCAGGTTTTTTATGTCCTCCTCACTCACTACTTTCCCTCCCATCTTAGTATCATCTGCAAACTTTGACGTGTTACACTCGGTCCCCTCCTCCAAATCGTTAATATAGATTGTAAAGAGTTGGGGACCCAGCACTGACCCCTGCGGAACACCACTGGTTACTGATTGCCAGTCTGAATATGAACCATTTATCCCAACTCTCTGCCTTCTGTTAGATAGCCAATCCTCTATCCATGCCAGAATATTACCCCCAATCCCGTGATTTTTTATCTTAAGCAATAATCTTTTGTGTGGCACCTTGTCAAATGCCTTTTGGAAGTCTAAATACACTACGTCCACTGGTTCACCTTTATCCACCCTATATGTTACTTCCTCAAAGAACTCCAGCAAATTTGTCAAACATGACTTCCCCTTCATAAAACCATGCTGACTTTGTCTTATTAAATTATGATTATCCAAATGTCCTGTTACTGTCTCCTTAATAATGGACTCCAAAATTTTACCTACCACAGATGTTAGGCTAACCGGTCTATAGTTTCCAGCCTTCTGTCTACTGCCCTTTTTAAATAAGGGTGTTACATTAGCAGTTTTCCAGTCTGCCGGGACCTTTGCTGAGTCCAGGGAGTTTTGGAAGATTATTACCAATGCATCCACAATCCCTACCGCCACTTCCCTCAAAACCCTGGGATGTAAGCCATCAGGTCCAGGTGATTTATCCGCCTTGAGTCCCATTATTTTACCAAGTACTACTTCCTTAGTGATTTTAATCGTATTTAGCTCCTCCCCCCCTATAGCCCCCTGCTTGTCAAGTGTTGGGATATTCTTGGTGTCCTCTACTGTAAAGACTGATGTAAAATATTCATTCAGTGTTTTTGCCATCTCCATATTTCCCACCATTAATTTCCCGGTCTCATCCTCTAAGGGACCAACATTTACTTTAGCCACCCTTTTTCTTTTTATATAACTATAAAAACTCTTACTATCTGTCTTTATATTTTTTGCTAATTTACTTTCATAATGTATCTTCCCTTTCTTAATCAATCTTTTTGTTATTTTTTGCTGTCTTTTAAAGTTTTCCCAATCCTCTATCCTCCCACTAGATTTGGCTACCTTATATGCCCTTGTTTTTAGTCGAATACTATCCTTAATTTCTTTACTTAGCCACAGATGGCTGTCTTTTCTTTTACACCCTTTTTTTCTCAGTGGAATATACTTTTTTTGGAATTTGTAAAATAACTCCTTAAATGTACACCACTGATCATGTATCGTCTTATCCTTTAACCTATTTTCCCAATCCACTTTACTCAATTCCGCTCTCATACCTTCATAGTCTCCTTTATTCAAGCTTAGCACGCTTGTTTGAGATACAGCCTCCTCACCCTCTAACTGAATATGGAATTCAACCATGTTATGGTCACTCATTCCAAGGGGATCCTTTACTAGGACATTTTTAATTAATCCTGTCTCGTTACACAGGACCAGATCTAAGGTTGCTTGCCCCCTGGTTGGTTCAGTTACATACTGCTCAAGAAACCCATCCCTAATACACTCAATGAACTCATCCTCAAGGCAGCCCTGCCCAATTTGATTCGTCCAATTTATATGATAGTTAAAATCCCCCATAATTATAGATGTTCCCTTATTACAAGCCTCAACTATTTCCTGATTGATACTCCGTCCAACCGAGTTGCGACTGTTCGGAGGCCTATATACTACACCCACTAGTGTTTTTTCCCCTTATTATTCCTTATCTCCACCCAAACTGTTTCATTATCCTGATCCTTTGACCCAATATCATTTCTCTGTATTACAGTGATTCCTTCCTTTATTAACATAGCCACCCCACCTCCCCTTCCTTCCTGCCTGTCCTTCCTGATTGTTAAATAACCTGGTAACACCATCCTGACTTGGAAGTATATCCCCGATCCTTCATCGTCGCTGGGTCAAAATCCTGGAACTCCCTCCCTAACAGCACTGTGGGAGCACCTTCACCACACGGACTGCAGTGGTTCAAGAAGGCGGCTCACCACCACCTTCTCAAGGGCAACTAGGGATGGGCAATAAATGCGGGCCTTGCCAGCGCCGCCCACATCCCAGGAATGAATAATTTTTTTTAAATCCTGAGGTCGTGAAAGGCGCTATATTTAATTCAAGTCTTTCTTTCTCACAAGCATTTGTTCATAACTTGACGTTATTGGGAGAGGGGTTTGAAGGGGTTCAAGACTTTCAATCTCTTTCTGTTCAGCTAGTTCTTCTTTGGATTCTGGCATGCTTGAGGAACAGGAGGGTTGCGATCAGAAATCCCTGCCGATGCTGAGCTGTTCTTTATGGATGTCAACTATATAGCCCTTGGATGCCAAGGATAGGCCCTGGATGCCATAAAAGGTCTGAGGCACCCGTCCACACAGAATCTATAATAAATGGGTCAGATGGTAGAAAGGAAGCTTGAATGTACAGTGTGACCGTCAAGTAAAATCCATATTCTGTTAAAGAACATAACAGTAGCTCTTCATCTCCCCAAAAATAATGCAAACTTTAATGACAAATTTCCGATCCCTACGGGCATGTACGGGCTGTGTACCCGTAGGGGCCTCGCAAGTGCCGGTTTCAGGCGTGCCAAGCGCCTGCGCTGAAAACCGGCATTTCCAATCTGTCAAGATTCCATATGTTCAGTCGCTGGTATACAAGTCCGACCCATTCAAGATGACCGACAGCACAGACTGAATTGCAAAACACTATGGCCCGTAATTTTCTGATCGGAGGCTTCCTGCGTGCGGAGGCCTTCGATCTGGAAAAAAATCTGCCCCCTTACCCGAGGGCTCCGGAGGTCCGGCCATTTTCGCTCCTGGGCCTCTGCTCTATGAAATGCGCAGAGAGCCAGGTATCCCAGGGGGCGCAGGCGGTTCGCAAGCGTCCCTGGGATCACGTGGGCCATGGGGAACTAATGGAAGAAGGGAATCCCCCTTCACACTTTTGACAGCTTAGACCTGTCAAAAGTATGAATGGAGATCACTCCAAAAACACATCAAAACATTAAATAATTTTTTTTTTAAATCACGTTTTTTAAATTAGTTAAAATTACATTAAATTAAATATTTTAAACAAAAATTTAGCTTTTTGAAAAAAATTCGGGACTAAAAATAAACTTACCTTTTTTAAAAGTATTTTTAAATTATAAATGTGTGAATTTTTAAAAAACTTTTTAAAACTCTTATGCTGGTAAAAGCAGGCCTTATGCTTTTACCAGGCGTAAGACTTTGAAGTAATTTCAGTGGGTGGAGGTTCTGCAGAAAGCGGAACTCTCCCCCCGCAGAGGCCCTTCTCCAGGGCAGGCGGAGGATCTGTGAAGAGGATTCTTGACAGATCGGAAATGCCGGTTTTCAGCACATGCGCTTCACACGCCTGAAACTGGCACTTGCGAGGCCCCTACGGGTGAGTACACAGCGCGTACATGCCCGTAGGGATCGGAAACTACGGACCTATGTTTGACTGTAATTTACTTATAGGGCAGAATTATTTGAAGTCTCACAGATGTAGCAGAAAGACCACAATCTTGTCAAAGTTGGGAATGATTCTTTTTAACGTTGACTTTTTGTAGCTCCTGGTGGCTCACTATTGCACCGTTGATGAACTTGGCCTCCAACAGCAGCACCACCTATAGGCGGAGGGTTAGCTTTAAAAAAAAATCCTTGCATATTTTTATCTTCATTTTTTTCCCAAAAAGCTTGGCAACAACTTTTGGTAAAATAGAAAAAATGAACTAATGTCAAAAGGGGAGGGTGGGGAAGGGTTGATCTGTAGCAAGGCACTTTCACACTTACTCGTGTCAGAGATTCGTAGTTAGCTTTATCGCTATTCCGAATTGCAAGGTAGGATGGAGCCGGAGAAACATCCTCTGGAGGTGATTTGGTCCTTGGAGGAACGACACCTACTGCAGAATTAAGGGGGAATATAGGTTAGAAAACGCGGTCAACGCAACCTTTTGTAGTTATCCAGCAAAGAGCAGACTGGCAGCCAAACACATTGGGGGTGATTTTCCACCAAGGTTCTTCCGCTCGTCTGCCATCACTTTAAGGGAACAGTCGGGTAAACACCTTGACTGTCATTGCTCCGGGGCATCCGTGACTCTTCCGCCAAAGTTACAGTTGGACGGGCAGGAGACTTTGGGCGGAATGGGTAAAGTGCAACAGCTCAAGGGTTCAAATACCAGGCGGCAGCAAGTAAAAGTTAGGGAGACGGCAGTGTAATGGAAATTTGGGCAAACCCTTTTTCATTCAAATGGTAATAAGATTTGTGCAAGCAGTTACCAGCAAAGGCCATTGAAGCAAAGAGCATACATAAGTTCAAGGGGCAATTATGACAACAACAACTTGCACTTTATACATTGTCTTCAATATAGAAAATGTCTCAAGGTGATTAACAGAGAAGATATGGATGGAGCGCAGCAGCGGGAGAGTTGGGTGAGGTGACTGAGGTGGGCCTGAGCATCTCAGCGCCCGGTCCTGTAGGTGCAGCTTATGACAAGCTGCCACGGTGGATTTTGCTTTCGTTGGGCATTACACTAGCGCACAGCCGCCATTGACTTTTGAGCACGGCGTGCTGTTAAACACGGGTCGTTGCAGTGAGCAGATCACCAACATCCTTCGGTTGGGATACGAGAGTCTGGCCTCGGAGCTCTCGACACACACCATTCACGCCACACCAGAATTTATCGAGTACAAGACACTGCTTCTGTGCAGCAGAACTTCTCTTCCCATTTCTCTCCTACCCAATGGGGAACTTCTGTGTGCACCACTCCATCACAGTCAAGAGCTGGCAGAACTCAATGCTCCAGTGAGGGCAGTTAGTAAGTTTAAATAGTGGAGGGAGCTGTACAGGGTGAATAGCCTTTTCTTGCTGCCACATTTTGGTATGAAGAAATATTATAATTTACTGTAGAAATACTACACTGGTAATGATCCTTCTGAAAGGCTGTGGACTTTACGGATTACATTAACATATTCAAATACAGATACCAAAGAAAGAAAAAGGAGAAAGATAGAAAAAGAAAGAAAAGGAGCAAGAAAGAGAAAGAGAAACTTGCATTTATATAGCGCCTTTCACGTCCTCAGGACGTCCCAAAGCGTTTACAAGCGCAAATTGGTTGCTCTTCTTCGAAATAGTGGCCATGGGATCTTTTACGTCCACCTGAGAGAGCAGACAGGGTCTCGGTTTAACGTCTCATCCGAAAGGCAGCACCTCCGACAGTGCAGCACTCCCCCTCAGTACTGCACTGGGAGTACTGGATTATGTGCTCAATCTCTGGAGCGGGACAGCGTTCTGACTCAGAGGCAAGAGTGTTACCGACTGAGCCACGACTGACACAGCAGCCTATGCTTAGATGTGAAGCCATCGCTGAGTACACAAAGTAAAATATAATCGATGCAGTGGGGATTTGAATTAAATATCATCCTTTAGCTTTTATTGAAGAAATGGCACCTTTTTAGCTGAGTGTTCAAGCTGTGGACGGTGTTATTTACGATGCTGTTGCAAAAGGGAATAAGATTTAATAAACCTATATATTAAACGCATGACTTCTTGAACCCCAGGGCACGCGCCCGCTGATCTCTTGCAGACGATACCTTTGTTCTGCTTCTCGGCTTCTGCATCCTGCTTGCTTTGTCCCGTGCTACCCTCGGAACTGGACTGCAACACTGTCCGGCCTTCCTTCCTGGAACTGTCGAGACCTAATTTCTGCAGGAGATAAAACACGATAAAATATCAGGTCTGGGAAATCCGATACACCACTGAGGTGCCAGCACTTGGGAACAACTGATCGGAAAAAAGGAGGGGTGGGGGGACGGTGGTTGGTGGAGAACTGAATGATGCAATGTTGCCTGATCCATTGGAGAGTGCTTAAAACCAGGCAAGATCAAAAGGAGGGTTCCATTTTCTTGGCCGCCTAATGAAGGGTCCCGAGAGTTTTTTTTTTTGCGCGGGGGCGGGTTTCAATCCAACCTCCCAGTGTATGAATTATAGTGCAATTCGACTGCAGAGAAAGCAAGCTCCCTGCTTACTACTGAACTGCTTAAAGTGGGCAGCCAATGTGTTGGTGCATTGAGCCCATAACCAGCTAGATGGGTTCGAATTCACTCTCTGGGTTCACATACAAAGGGGAGAGTTTGCTCATTTCAACCAAGTTACTTGTGGGAGAGAGTTCTCTTTCAGCAGCAGAGGCATCATTTGCCTTCCTGGTAAATTCACATCCCGCACAGGATTGATAATTCTTACCTCCTGTCCAAATAGCTCGAGTCTCGTGGACCTTTAATGCTCAACAGGGAAGAGAGGTCACTTGCCCAGCGTATTTAGTGAGCGGCTGAATCGTACAGATCAGGATGGCCTCCACTTCAATACAAGTCTGGGCTGAGTTAGTTGGTGCCAGCTGGGAGCCAGTTGGCCTCAGTTCCCTTGAGATGGGTGCGGTGGGGGGGGCGGGGGTAAACCAGCCCTTGATCCAGTGACCCTGTTGGAAGTGGCTGTGTGTCAATGCCAGGTGAGGCCAAGATTGGACTCTGGCTATTTGACCATGGGGGGCATCACCGCCGATGGCAATCACGGCCGAGGCTCACTCGTTAATATTGGCAACTTTGGCGAGACGGGAATAAAGAAATGAGACTCTCATCACCCCACCTGGGCTGGATAGGAATCCATATCCCACAGCAGAAAGGGCAGCATTCTAAACCCAGCGTGTCCCTCCCGCTGGTACAAGTTCAGTTCTGATGCCCTAATGTCAGCCAGGACGGGGACACCTATATGTATCACTCAGAGGCAACTACCCCCCTGGTTTACCAGCCTCTACTGTGTACTATGACGATTATGGAATGGAGCAACTCCCTACGCTACAAGATGTCTGTGCATCTTACAGACTGCCCCTTGCATCCTCTTTCAATTTCTGAAGACCACCAATTTATACGGTGAATAGACATTCTATTCTCTCCCTATCAAGGCAGAAAGCTGTAGAGGAAGAGGAGCAGCAAAGCTGTGCTGGTTAGAGTCAAGTACTGTGCTCATGACCTCCCACCTTTCGTGACCCAAGGTCATGATGACCTGCTGCCAGAACATCCTGAATGTAGTGACCAGCACCTGCTACAGTGACCCCACTAAACAGGTCAAACCGCCCTGTTTAAGGATAGAATGTGATATTATGCCAACAGTTTTATAAATCATACATTAGATTCAAATGGAATACACCAAATTATAACAGACTGGCTACAACGAAGAGGCATGAAATAAGGAGCTTCCGATTATCATTTTTGTGACTGATTTTTAATATAAGTTCCTGTTCACCCATCACCTCTGACCTACACTGGCTCCTGGTTCGGCAACGCTGCGATTTTAAAATTTGTATCCTTGTTTTCAAAACCATCCATGGCCTCGCCCCTCCCTATCTCTGTAACATAGAAACATAGAAGATAGGAGCAGGAGTAGGCCATTCGGCCCCTCGAGCCTGCTCCGCCATTCAATGCGATCATGGCTGATCATCCAAATTCAGTACCCTGTCCCTACTTTCTCCCCATATCCCTTGATCCCTTTAGCCTTAAGAAATATATCTAACTCCTTCTTGAATATATTTAATGAATTGGCCTCAACTGTCTTCTGTGGTAGAGAATTCCACAGGTTCACCACTCTCTGGGTGAAGAAATTCCTCCTCATCTCAGTCCTAAATGGCTTACCCCTTATCCTTAGACTGTGACCCCTGGTTCTGGACTCCCCAGTCATCGGGAACAGCCTTCCTGCATCTAGTCTGCCTAGTCCTGTAAGAATTTTATAAGTTTCAATGAGATCCCTCTCATTCTTCTAAACTCTAGCGAATATAAGCCTAATCGACCCAATCTCTCTTCATACGTCATTCCTGCCATCCCAGGTATCAATCTGGTGAATCTTCGCTGCACTCCCTCCATGGCAAGAATATCCTTCCTCAGGTAAGGCGACCAAAACTGCACACAATACTCAAGGTGTGATCTCACCAAGGCCCTGTACAACTGCAGCAAGACATCCTTGCTCCAATACTCGAATCCTCTCGCTATGAAGGCCAGCATACCATTTGCCTTCTTAACCGCCTGCTGCACCTGCATGCTTACCTTCAGTGACTGGTGCACAGGACTAGGCAGACTAGATGCAGGAAGGCTGTTTTTCTGGCCAATTTATATGTCCTCTCCTTGGATCTTATGCTATCCCTAATTTCCCTTGTTAGCCACGGTTGAGTCACCTTTTTTGTTTTATTTTTATGCCAAACAGGGATGAACAAATTCTGTAGTTCATCCATGCGATCTTTAAATGTTTGCCATTGCCTATTCACCGTCAACCCTTTAAGTAACATTCCCCAATCCATCCTGTAACCTCCTCCAGCCCCACAACCCCCACCGAGATCTCTGCGCTCCTCAAATTCTGGCTTCTTACGCATCCCAGATTTTAATTGCTCCACCATTGGTGGCCGTACCTTCAGCTGCCTGGGCCCTAAGCTCTGGAATTCCCTCCCTGAACCTCTTCGATTCTCTCTCCTTTAAGATGGCCCTTAAAACCTACCTTTTTCACCAAGCTTTTGCTCATCTGTCCTAATATCGCGTTATGTGGCTCGGTGTCGAATTGTGTTCGGTAACGCTCCTGTGAAGCACCTGGGGACGTTTTGCTATGTTAAGGGCGCTATATAAATACAAGTTGTTGTTGTATCAGAATGAATCTCCAACAGTCTGCAATCACACCAAGAACTTTAAAGTCCAGCAGCTTCCTTATTTGAGGTCTGCTCTTCGACAGACACGCAAAGCAAGAACATCAACTGTACTGAAATGCATCATTGAGTCATGTCAGTACAACAGGACAAGAATCGCCATCATCACACATTGTTCCTTTGTCTACTACTTATTTCATGCCTCAAAATCATATGAGCAGGACGGACACAGATGGGAAACCACAAGACTCGGGACTGATGTAGACAGTGGCCTGGCCAGCCACTTACTGCCGTGCCTCCTTCAATTCTCTTCAGGTCCAAGGCTGTCTTCCCTTTCTCCGCCTGCTCCCAGATGTCCTCGATAGAGTAGGCCCAGAGGCTGCTCTCAGTGGGAAGAGGAGGGACTATGGGCAACGGCCCTTGCGGCAGGTAGGATTGCGGAAGGGGAGGTCGAGGCGGGCGGATCTCCTGAGATAAAGAGCGAGCAAAGCATAAAGAGTAACGGCAAAGCCAGGAAGACTGTGAGTGAGCAAGAGGGGGTTAGTGTTCGGACGGCTTCCCCTTAAATTGAAGCTACAAGCGGCAGCTTGGAATCATACGGAAAACATGGGTTGTATTTTGGTGAATGTTTTATGATGCCTGCAGTGGGAATTGGAACACTTCTCCACTTCTTTTCTCCCCCCCCTCCCACCCCCCGAAGGTTGCTGACTCACATAGAAACATAGAAGATAGGAGCAGGCCATTCGGCCCCTCGAGCCTGTTCCGCCATTTAATGAGATCATGGCTGATCATCCAAATTCAGTACCCTGTCCCTGCTTTCTCCCCATATCCCTTGATCCCTTTAGCCTTAAGAAATATATCTAACTCCTTCTTGAATCTATGACTGCCCAGTGTCTCACGGACACTGGGCAGTCATCTGATACCTCGACCAAGTGGCCATCGTTCGTGTGCAAGCCTAGCCAGCAAGTGTCGGTAGGCTATTTGAACACTGGGGCATCACGATTGAGCCCCATTCTATCCTCACCCGTCATCCACCCACACACGCTTTCCAGAAGGGGTCCCCGGGCAGGGATCAGGAGAAGAAACCATGACAGGTTTTAACCTTAGCTCGCCTTAGGGTAACGATGCCCAGACAAGCTACTGTGCCTCCGCTGCTCCCGGACACTCGGCCACTTTTGAACCCAGTTGGAGCACAAGATAATCCCTAATCATGTACTGCACGAGCCAGATGCAGAGTAAAGCGTCTTCCACTCTGCACCAACATGTCTTACAACAGTGGTTTTCAAACTCTTCCATGTGGGGAGCCCTTGCAAACATTGACACACTCCCAGGAGTTCTCATTCCTACCGTCCAAAAGACACCCAAAAGTACAACGGGGCTCTCATTGTTTTATTAGTATATAGAGAAACAGAAATAACATGCGCACAAATCAACCGAGACAGTCAGAAACCTTGCAGATACCCCCGGGATTACCTCATGATGTCTAGGGTCTGTGGACCCCAGTTTGAAAACAAACCTATGCCTTAAAACCAACTCCGGCTAGATCAGTGTGGCATTTTTCCCACCAATCATCTTATGATCTCCCTGAATATAAGCATTTTTCCTTTTCGCTGTGCACCAGTTCCCAGTAGGAAATGGGTCGAGACTGTTGTGCCCCGCCCCCCACCCCCGGCCACTCAAACCTATTCCACCAAGAATCCTGATGCAGGTGGCGGGGACTTCCATCCCATCAGTCTGGGTTGAGTCTTCCCCCCGCAGGTCCTGGAGGTGAAAGGGCAGACTGCTCACCCAATGCCACACCCAGTCTGCTGTCTGTTAGTGCAAGAAAAACCACAACTGAGGCACGGCCGACATGCAACAACTCGGAGGACTGCCAAGCAAAATTCATTCAGACTCAGCGATAAAATGACAAATGTTCCAGGAACATTGGGGTAATTTGGCAAATTGTCAAATTTAGTCAGTCATTCTCCCCGCCTTACTATTGGCAAGTAACAGGATTGGAATTCCTTCCCCTTCATTTGCATTCCTTTCTTCAATATCTTTTTGACTTTTTTTTCTTTTTCTTGCCCCTTTGCTCCCCTATATCCTGCTGGTGCCAGTTTTTGTCTCATTGTGTCTGACGATGGAGAAACACTCAGACAAAACGATTAGGGATTACAGGAAACTCTTTTTTATCCGGCACCGACGGGACCGGCGTGGTGCCGGTTTAATCAAAAAATCCGGATTACAGAGAGGTATAGTTAAAAGGTACGAGCGCTCCGTACACAGCAACAAATCCAGGCTTCCCTGTTGCTTAGCAACAGCTGCAGGAACCCCGGCCACAGACCAAGCGTCCCTGTTGCTTAGCAACAAGTGCAGAAACCCCCGATTACACAGCCAAGAATCAAGAAATGGCCGCTAATATGAAGAAAAATTTAACTGAACCTACTCCTGAATTTTGCCGGTTAACCGAGATTTCCGGTTGTTTGGGTGCCAGTAAATCGAGAGTTTCCTGTAGAAGGAACTTTTGTTTCCCCTTCACAAGAGTAGCGGAAGTGGAGAACCAACAATGGGCGATTAGACCATCAACTGCTTCGATGTCTGATTGGCAATTGGGGCTGGAGGGGTTATAACAATAAGCACAGACAGAGATGATCAATGACTTCACTGGACAGGGTGGCCCTCTGTTGCTCGGCACTGTGGGGGGGGGGCGGGGAAGAGGAACGATGTCTCTGGAGGCCAGCGGGACAGATTGAAAAGTGGAGATGTGATGAGCATTGCAGTTGTCCCTCGATTATTTTTTTGAGCTATTTACGCTTAGCTTTTCCCTCAGGAGGTTAAAGGGGAAGAGAGTCGGATCCACGATAGGAAGGATTGGGCTTGATGGGCTGAATGGCAGTTTCTCAGCCCTTGCTATCTCACGTTGTTAAATTCTTGCTTCAGCCGGCCCCTGAGCATCATTCTTTGATGATCATTTCAATGTTTACATTGTTCCACTTAACTACAAACAAATAGACACAAGAGGATGTCGCAACATCAGGACTTCCTTACTGGAAGAAGTAGTCAAATATACCAGCAAAATACTGCGGATGCTGGAAATCTGAAATAACAACAGAAAATGCTGGAAACACTCAGCAGGCCAGGCAACACCCATGGAGAGAGAAACAGAGTTAACGTTTCAGGTCTGGGACCCGAAACGTTAACTCTGTTTCTCTCTCCACGGATGCTGCCTGGCCTGCTGAGTATTTTCAGCATTTTCTGTTGTTAGTCAAATATAATTTGGGTTCGATCTGCCATCTCATTCATTTTAATCGCTTTTCCATTTTCGGTTGAACTGCATTACTACTGGCTAACAGTACAAGGGAACTAAATTAGAGCGCTAGAGGCCGTGAAGCAGCCTAGATCGATGGAGATACGAACTGATAATAATACGGGTACGGTAGCATAGTGGTTATGTTACTGGACTAGTAATCTGGAGGCCTGGATTAGTGATTCAGAAACGTGAGTTCAAATCCCACCACAGGCAGATGGGGAATTTAAATTCAATTAAATAATTCTGGAATTAAAAAAACTAGTGTCAGTAATGGTGACCATGAACATTACCGGATTGTCGTAAAAACCCATCTGGTTCACTAATGTCCTTTAAGGTTAGGAAATCTACTGTCCTTACCCGGTCTGGCTGATATATGACTCCAGACCCACAGCAATGTGGTTGACTCTTAACTACTCCTCTGTGGGTCAAGGTGGCGGCTCACCACCACCATCTTCGCAAGGGATGGGCAATAAATGCCGGCCTTGCCAGCGACGCCCACATCCCATGAACACATTTTTTTTTTTTAATTCATTTTTCGTATTTCAGAATTCAAAATCCGCCCTTTCCAGGAACCTGGGAATGTCACCAAGACTCACAATTCCATTGCAATAATTGGGCAAGGGTTTGGATTCACCACGCTGCTCTCGCCGCTTACCTCATTGGCTATTTGCTGAGCTGACAACTGTGATTCGGAGATGTGAGAGAAGGGGCTCATGGGACTGGTGAGGCTGTTGGAGCTCAGGGGGCTGGCGGGGCTGTTGGAGCTGAAGGTGCCCATTTGGCCACTCGTCACTGCGAAAAGAAAAGAATTGTGATTTAAAATTGACATTTAATATTAATACTTTACACCCGCCCCACCCCCCCACCCCCATGTTCATGGAATCCATCCAATCTTTAAATTAAAGTCCGTGCATCTTTAAACTGGATCCATTGCGCACACACTACCCGACATCACCACCATCTGTCCTCATGATATCACTGCATGCGGGTATAGAGCTAGACTTTCTGTGTGTTGCCTGCAATTGGGAGGAACATCTGCCTTTGTAACGGATTCGAAGAGACAACCAGTGTGATCAGCAATTTTAATGAAAGAAAGATATGGATTTCTACAGCGCCTTTCACGACCTCAGGACGTCTCTACGCACTTTACAACCAATGAAGTACTTTTGAAGTGTAGTCACTGTTGTAATGTAGGGAAACGCGGCAGCCAAATTTGTGCACAGCAAGCTCCCACAAACAGCAGTAAAATAAATGACCAGATCATCTGTTTTAGGTGTTGGATGAGGGATAAGTATTTGCCAGGACTATTATCCTGCCTGCAAATCCATTGGCAGGATCGGCGCACCAACGTCAGTGTTCTCGCTCAGGCCAACATCCCCAGCATCGAAGCTTTGACCGCGCTCGATCAGCTCCAATGGACGGGTCACATTGTCCGCATGCCCGATACGAGACTCCCAAGACAAGCACTCTACTTGGAGCTCCGACACAGCAAGAGAGCCCCAGGTGGGCAGAGGAAACGCTTCAAGGACACCCTCAAAGCCTCCTTGAAAAAGTGCAACAACCCCACCGACACCTGGGAATCCCTGGCCCAAGACCGCACAAAGTGGAGGAGAAGCATCCGAGAAGGCGCCGAACACCTCGAGTCTCTTTGCTGGGAGCAAGCGGAAGCCAAGCGCAGGCAGCGCACATCAACCCAAGCACCCCACCCACCCGCCCCTTCAACCGCCGTCTGCCCCACCTGTGACAGAGACTGTAGGTCCTGCATTGGACTCATCAGTCACCTGCGAACTCATTTTTAATGTGGAAGCAAGTCATCCTCGGTTCAGAGGGACTGCCTAAGAAGAAGATTTGCCAGGACACCGGGAGAACTCTCCCTGCTCTTCTTCAAAGAGTGAACGTGGCCAACCTTCCCGTTAGGCTGCACAGCGGTCTGGAGGGCTTGCGCTGGCCGCTCAACGGCTTTTCAATGCAAGAAAATGCACACGCACAAAAATCTGAATGAGCCGCGGCAGCCCATTAAAGGGACCGCGCATCAAAAAAAAATTAGAGGGAACATTGGCCGTGGGATCTTTTATGTCCACCTGAGAGAGCAGACGGGGCCTCGGTTTAACATCTCATCCAAAAGACGGCACCTCCGACAGTGCCGCACTGGGAGTGTCAGCTTGGATTATGTGCTCAAGTCTCTGGAGTGGGACTTGAACCCACGATCTTCTGACCCAGAGACGAGAGTGCTACCCACTGAGCCACGGCCAACACCTTGAACATCCGAGGACAGTAATCCAGGGCTTGTCATCCCAGAGTCGGGTAACTGTGAGGTGAATTAATTCTCCTGGTGCAGTAGTGTGTGTGACAGGAGCGCTCATCCTGGATTCGGGCAAAGGTCAGCACGTGTTGCACACATTAATGGGAGCGAACTGGTAAATCAGTTACCTCTCTTAGTGTTGGCCAGCAGTGAGGTCACACTTCAGCTGCACACTGCCCTTGCATGATCTGAATACAAGAGTGAGGCAATGGCCGTGTAGGGCCGTGTAAGAAAATAACTGTTAGATTCATAGATGAGGTTTTAATTCTTAGAACAGAGACTGTCAGCGAGGTCAAATAACAAACACCGAAAGGCCTGAAAGTGATAAGGGGATGGTAAAATGCAAGACAACACAGGGTGGTGGTACCATAGCTAGACAAAATGGAGCCGAAAAGTCATAAAATGTTCTTAAAGAAACATAACAAAACATTCCTCAGAAAGATAAGAGAAAGGCCTCATCAGCCATGCAGAAAGGGGCAGTGAGAAATGTCTTCCCGCACCACACTTGGATTATAGATGATTGACACTATATAGATCACAGCCCACCAAAATAACTATAAATATAGAGGGCTGAGAGAGGGAACCAGACAGCGAGGGGTGAAGGCTTCTTCGAGGTGGAAATCAATGCTGGCTCAGGCCTAACACTTTGACTAAGTTTAGCCTCTGAGGTGGATCAATGCTGGCTCAGGCCTAACACCTCCAACAGCTCGGGGGACGAATCAACAGAAGAGACTGCTGTTACTGGCTGCAGAGACCCGCTGTCCCGAGACCTTCACGCTGTCTCATTGGGCATCTAGCCAACGGTCCGTTCGGTCGCGGCATTCCGATTCGGGAGTCGTAGATCGCTCTCTACTGTCACGGGTTGCGTGTCTATTATACTCAGCTTAAACCATGTGTAATATCTGATTATGCTTTCAAACTTTAGCTCTTTAATAAAAAGCCTTACAATTCCTAAGACCCTTTGGGTAACCTGTCTGTGACTTGTGATCCTAATCTTACAGCAGTGTTAGGAAATACCGTACCATTCTGTTTGATGGACTCTGCTGTAATCCTATCGGGATAGGTCTTCCTCAGTCCCTCCATGACGTCTTGGATTTTCCACAGCTCCTTCTGAGTGTGCTTGTACCCCACCTCATCCTGAAAGATTGTCACAGACCCAAGTCAGATTCAGTTACTACGCCTCAACATCCAAGAACTGAAATCACATCCTCCATTAGCTTCCTCCACGAGGGCGGAAAGTGCTACGAAACGAAATTCAAAATCATTTAGAGTGTGACTGGACGGTTAAGGTAGGCTTTATCTTGAGGAGTTAAGGATGGGTGAGAAGGTCAATGGGCTAATCTCACTCCTAGTCTTTCATTTCTCCAACTTTGCCTCAGCGTGGAAGATCATTGATCAGTTTACCAATTACCTTTTCTTATGATTTTATGGCAGTGTTACCTGCATTCCCATGGGGCTGTTCAGCTGCTCCCATAAGTCATTGTGAATGATGGACAGCTCCATTTTGAGGGCATCGCACTCCATCTTTGTGTTTGCAAAGGCCTAAAATGCATGCGACGCACAAAGCAGGACCAGAATACAAGTCAATACGCTTTTAAAAACTGTTGAGGCTTAAAGAATCAATAAAGAATCAAGTACATTCTGTAATTAATGAGTCCCTTTACATCCATAACTGGTTGCCAACTTCAGAGGCCTCACCAGCGGCAAGCCGTGGATATACACAAAGAGGGACTCATGGCGTTGGAGGTTGCGCTCACCAGCGAGATAGGTGGCCGTTACCGGTATCTCCGTTGGTAGCGCAAATGCTGACTGACTTGCCCATTGGGGGCGGCCATGTTTGTTTTGCTCGCAAAGCGCTGAGGCCCTCCAGCCAATGTTCCCTTTAATTATTTTTTTTAGGTGCGCGGCCCCTTTAAAGGGGTGCACGGTCCACTCAAAATACTGCGCACGCGCAGTTTTTCCTGCTTCAAAGCCGGTGAGCCGGCTGCGCAGGAGCTGCAGGGCGCTGCGCAGGAGCTGCAGGGCGCTGCGCAGTTCAAAAAACATAGAGCGTAAAAACATAGAAAAATAGGAGCAGGAGTCGTCCATTCGAGCCCATTCAATATGATCATGGCTGATCCTCTATCTCAATACCATATTCCTGCTCTCTCCCCATACCCCTTGATGCCTTTAGTGTCTAGAAATCTATCTATCTCCTTCTTAAATATATTCAGTGACTTGGCCTCCACAACTGTCTGTGGTAGAGAATTCCACAGGTTCACCACCCTCTGAGTGAAGAAATTTCTCCTCATCTCATTCCTAGATGTCCTACCCCGTATCCCAAGACTGTGACCCTCGTTCTAGACCCCCCCGTCAGGGGAAACATCCTCCCTGCATCCAGTCTGCCTAGCCCGGTCAGAATTTTATACGTTTCAACGAGATCCCCTCTCATTCTTCTAAAGGGAACATTAACTCCAGCCCAACTCCGCACAGACCAGCCAATTTGTTTTCTTATCTGGAGTCTGTACGGAGCTTCCCCAGCCAACCGGGAAAAGTACAGCCCCCCTCGCCCACCCCCAGCCAATGTGTCGCTGTTTGCGACCTTATGACAACCGCCCACACATTAGTTCGCAGACGCGTGCTCCTTGCCAATGGATTCGACGGGCCAAAGCGCCAAACTCTCTGCAGCTGCCAGGACAGTCGAGCCTTGCGGTTAAGACGCAACTGCTCCCCCCGCGACCTCGCACTGACATGACTCCCGTACCGTGGTTGCCTGCGAGAGCTCCCCGCGGATATTGATCAACTGATTCTGTAGCGACTCCTTTTTCTGCACAAGTTGCTCGGTGTAAGCTGGCTGGTTACGGTACATTGCCATCTCCCGATGGGTTGTTTCCAAGGCACTTTCCAGAGAATCCTAGAGGATGAAAGAAACAAAAAAAGGAAATTGCCCCAAATCAGGTTCGACTGTCATTTCAAATCAAACACACATTCTCCTCTACTTCCTACACCAAGTACTGCAATCAGCTGACTGGGAGGGGAGGGGAGGGGAGGGCTAGATTCAGGAGCATCATTTGAAGAAACAACAAAGTTGAAATAAATGTTTGACTGCATATAGTGACAGCGTAAGTCCCAGCCAGAATGGAGATGGTTGGGTGATTCCACCGTCAATCACGCCTGGAGTAACTGCTGTAACTGTTTTGTTTAAAATAGGGAGTCTATCTGAAGCTGGGAGAGAGAGAAATAGAGAAAGAGAGAGAAAAACAAAGAGAAAAAGAAAAAAAGTGAGAGTGAGAAAGAAAGAGATAAAGAGAGGATAGAGAAAGAGCGAGAGGTAAAGAGAGAAGCATAGAGAGAAAGACAGAGACCGAGAGAGAGACAGACAGACACAGAGGGAGTAAGAGACCATAAAGGCTCCATGCACAAACTCGCACATAAACAGTTAATATTCAGGTCCAGTTTACACTGCAGTTCAGCACACCTGACATGGCTGCTTGTTATTTTCGATCTTCCAAGGTGAAATAGCGAAGCCTGTACCGACTGTAAATCTGTAATATAACGCTGCTTCTGTTCACTTATGCATTTACTGCTTAATAAACCTGTTTGGCCTAAAACCCACGATCTACTGAAGTGTTTATTCGACCGGCCTCTGAAGCCAACATGCGAGGGGCCCACGATCTAGCCAGTAGTCCAAATACAGTAATGAGGGTTCTCGGTTGGAGCCCTGGACTCACTACAAATGACCGAGATACTCGACAGGTAAAACACCAAATTCTATAGGGAGCAAGGTCCATTCTGTAAGGTGCGGTCCGGGATGCTGAACCCGAGAAAATGATCTAGAGGACAAAAAGCGTTAACGGTACCTTCTCCTTCCGAAGCTGCAGGACCCACTTTTCCTGTTCTCGCTGGTTCTTGGTCTGTTCGCAAAGTCGACCCAGCAATTTCTGTTCACCCCCCAAAAAAATAAGGAAAATGCCGTTAATTTTCAGCTGCACTTTCGGTAGAGATTGCAATAAGGCAATAAACTCCTGGCTGCAAATATTGCAGGCATCAGAAACAATCCAAATTACTGCGCTACATTTTTGCTTCTCAAGAAGCTTGAAAGCTCCTCTGGGGAAATAGTTCTTGCTGTAACTTATTGCTTGCTGTAACTTATTGATTGCGTGGAGATGTTTGCAGGCGTGCTGGGGCTGCGTTACTGAGGGGCTGGGTGTGGGTTAATGGCTGTAATTCCCCACACATTGAGATCCAGGTCTCAGCCGCACCATCAGATGCTGTTCAGTGGAGGCGAGGCACCTCTCATGGTTGGGGGAAGGAACAAGCACAACTGGGGGCGGGGGGCGTATTTGTACATCTACAAGTAGGTGACTATAAACAGCTGGGGGTAACATTGCGGGATGGGGGGGGGGGGGGGGGGAAGAATAACTGATGGTGTTGGATCAACTGCCCGTTATACGCCCTGCCTGATTTTTCTCTCCGAAGTGTATAACCAATGGGAATTCTGATACCGTCAGTTATTCCGCACCTGCCGATATTGACAGTCACCCCCAGTGTTTCCGATATTGACACAGTCACCCCCAGTGTTTCCAGGAGCCAAGCATCAGACTGACGTCTCACCTGCTCAGCTAGCTATAAGTTTATGCCCAATAGGGAGGGGCGATCTAAACCAAGGTAAAATCTTTTTTTTTATTCGTTCCTGGGATGTGGGCGTCGCCGGCAAGGCCAGCATTTATTGCCCATCCCTAATTGCCCTTGAGAAGGTGGTGGTGAGCCGCCTTCTTGAACCGCTGCAGTCCGTGTGGTGAAGGTGCTCCCACAGCGCTGTTAGGGAGGGAGTTCCAGGATTTTGACCCAGCGACGATGCAGGATTGGCGATATATTTCCAAGTCAGGATGGTGCGTGACTTGGAGAGGAACATGGAGATGGTGGTGTTCCCCTGCGCCTGCTGCCCTTGTCCTTCTAGGTGGTAGAGGTCACGGGTTCCCCCCCCCCTCCCCCGCCACTGCCACTGCCCCACTCAATTTTCTCTCCCATCTCCTGAAGGCACCGACTCACGCTGAGATTTAGTTCAACGGTTGTTGGTCACCCTGAGGGTTCTCGGCCAAGTGGCCATTCTTCACGTGCGAGTCTTATCAATGAGTGGCGGCAGGCTATTCAACTGTGTGGGGCATCATCACTGAGCCTGATGCTCTGATATCCACTCACTTTCACTGTCCAGCAGGGGACACTAGATAACAGACAGAAGTAGAACCCCTGGATAATCTCTTCCCCCCACCCCTCCCCCCCCCCAACCACCATCCCAGGTTAGGGAGTCTGAGAGCTATTCTCGTGTCCCTACCAGCTGTGATTAGTTTACTCAGTGGGACTGAAACCGGGACCTTTGTATGAATCAATGGCACACTGTGCAGCATATCTACCAACCGAGATATCTGGACAGCATAACACTTCCTTTTCCAAGACTGAGTAGGAGAGGAAAGAAAAATGGAAAAAAAAATGAACAGAGCGTACACAAAATGAGTAACATTTGTTTCTGCTCTTTAATGGGGCAGATTTTCCACCTATGTTCGGCTGCAGAGGTGCAACCGCCGAGGGTGGCGGGGAAGATGATGGAAATGATCACCCCAACACCCAGTATTTTATTCCTATAGGATTATGTTCCCCCTCTTTCCCTTGCGACAAGTCCTGCATTTACCCCTAGAAGACCCCCTTACTAACTCTTGGTGCATTACCTCCGCCCGATAGACAGCAGTCTCTCTGTTCTTACTTCAAAGTGGCAGGTTGCCGCCGGCAGATTTAAATATTCTAAAAAAACAAAGCTAAAATCCCGCGGAGTGAGCATTCCTGATAAGCCCTTGCTGCGGATCCCAGCGTCGCAGAGATAGCCTTTTAAGGGGAGACAGGTAATTAATTTGTAAAACTTACGTCAATCTCTAATTCGTCGACCTTGTAATGCTGCAGGGGGTCCTGGTATCTGTCCTGATACGGAACCTGCAAACATCAGCAACAGTTAAGGGCTCTGACCACGCTGTGTGGCGCACGCCCATCAGGATCTTTAATGCATTGTCGCGCAGTGTCAATTTATTGCTGCCAATTCTGTATTTTTTTTGCTCTTTATTGCTGTTCCTTCGCTCCTCCCTGCTTTGAATGCTGCACCCAATAGGAAAGAAAGCAAGCCAAGGCCCCAATGTCTCTACAGTCTTAACAGGGCCATCAAATGGCCACAGCCACGGTGAGACCGGGAAAGCAAATTGGGAGCGATCTGGATCAGGAGGAACTCGCTCCACTTTCCCGTGCCCGATGCTGGTCAAGCGGGCCGAATGGTCTGTTATCGGTTTGGCACTGGTGTTCCCTGTGTGCTCTGGGAGCAGGAGGTACACACCGACACACTGTGCAAGCCCCGAGAATTTAGGATTAAAACTTTCACGGGGAGGAGTGGGTGGCGGTGGTAGGGAATGAGCCCAGCCTTTGAGTGAGATATTAAATGGGAGTGGTGTCATAGTCTTAAAAGGGGCAGCATCAAAACACTGGAGCGGTTTCAGTCAAGTCATTGCCAGGAAGAGGCTTCTCTTAAATAGCCAGCTGCAATGCTATTCAGTTTGAACCCGTCTCTTGGGTACATCTGTGCTACACCAGCCATTGTATCTGCAGAAATTCAATCGTTGCATTTTAATCATTAAAACTATGTAGCATGGCACACAATTGACAACCTGATGATGTTGCTGTGTCCCGTTCTGTGTCTGACAGGTCTGTGACAGGACTTTATTAAGACAATGGTTTTAAGTTCCTTCTCCTCATTCTCAAATCTTTCCATGGCCTAGTCCCGCCCTACATCACCTCACCTCCTCGGGCAGTATTCTGCCTCATCCACCGCTCCTGGTCTACTGGTTGGATATATTTCTTAAGGCTAATGGGATCAAGGGATATAGGGAGAAGGCAGGGACAGGGTACTGAATTTGGATGATCAGCCATGATCTCATTGAATGTTGGAACAGGATCGAGGGGCCGAATGGCCTACTCCTGCTCCTATCTTCTATGTTTCTATGTATACTCCTCATCCACCACTTCCTCAGCTCTACTGGCTAACCACTCTTTCACCCAATATGCCCCAGCCTCTGGAACCCCCTCCCAAATCCCTCTGCCTTGTCGCCTCCCACCCTGCCTTCAAACACTTCCTTGTAACTGTCCTCTTTAACTGGACTGCCAGCTCCTCCCCAACACTTTATCCTGCTTTATCTTTTTTCTACCTCTCGCTCATTCCTGCTCATAATCCAGCCTTTTCCTCTGCTCTATAAAGCTCCTTATTTGTATGGAAGGAGCACTATAGACGTGTAAATCATTGCCATGGTAACATGGCCCACCAAATTGCCTAATAGTAATTTATCCCAGAGACAGTTAGGAGTGACGACATTACCAGTGTTTTTACATTTGGATTTTCTGACTTATTTTCTCTCTTCTGCAAAAGCCCCTCCACTCCCATCATTAGTTCTTCATAGTTAAAGTCCCTTACACAAGGCCCTAAATAATTGGCTAATATATTAAATACTAGCTGGGGGGGCCCGGCGTTGCCAGGGCAGTTTAGAGGGCCGCGCGGTTGACGGCCGGCCGCTGCCGCTCCCCCGCTCTGTGTCTGGGGCCGAGCAGTTGTGAGGCCCGGCCCAAGTGACCCCAACTCACCTCCCGCTCCGGCGGGCCGACACAGCTGCCATGCTCGCTGTTGAGGAAAAGCAGGGGAAAAAATGGTGGCGAGGTTTCGGGAGGCTGCAGGATTAGGTCCCGCCCGTGACGCACCGATTGGTCAACCATCAGGTCACTGAACTGTAGGATTGGTCAACCATCACGTCACTCAACGCTAATGAGCGACAGGATTGGTCAACTGCTAATGAGCGGATTTTTGAACGTTTTTTGTATACTGTCCGAACAATTTTTGTCTAACCAAAAAGTAAATATGCCTATGACACTCCCCTGATCATCAGCTTTCTTTTGATATAACATATGTGTAGGTACGCTCTATAACTTTTGAGTGTATAGCGGACATACAGACAGACATACAGACAGACATACAGACAGACATACTGCTTTATATATATATAGATAGATAGATATAGATGCTACTTTGGCCGGGGTCATAACAATGCAATTGATATAGTCTGAATCCCTGACATCCTGCACTCACCAGAGAACAACCTCAGGTAGATTTAGGTCTTTCGGTGCACACCGCTTCCTCTCTAACAAAGGCCCGATATAAACTGAGCTTCCGGTCACCTGTCACTTTAATTCACCGCTTCACTCCCGCTCTGATCTCTCTGTCCTCGGCCTATTACATTGTTCCAATGAAGCTCAACGTAAGCTCGAGGAACAGCACCTCATCTTTCGATTAGGAGCTTTACAGCCTGCCGGACTCAACATTGAGTTCAACAATTTCAGATAATTATCCCTGCCCCCATTTTTCATGCAGTATGATTTTTGCCATTCCCATTTGCAACATTTTATCTTTCCTGTCTTTTACAAAAGTACAGTATGTTCTTTCAATTCCTTCCTCCCCTCCTAACCCCCCCACCCCTGTCTCTGCACCTGCTTAATATCTGTTACATCTCCAGCTTTTTCCAGTTCTGATGAAGGGTCCCAGACCTGAAACGTTAACTGTTTCTCTCTCCACGGATGCTGCATGGCCTGCTGAGTATTTCCAGCATTTTCTGTTGTTATTCCTGATAAAAACAGCCTCACGCCAAAACACCTCTCACTGCAGCAAGACAGCCCTGAAAAGGCAAGAGTTCACTTCCCGTGTGGAGCCTCCCGCAGTGGGAGCAACTATCCAGGAATCAGATGTGGAGATCAGCGCCCTCAATTTCTGACACTCCCAAGTTTTTTGGCCATTCAAATCAACGGTGATATATTGGGGACACAGCGGGCACGCTGACCTCCCCACCTGAATCTCCAACCTTCACGCTGGGAGTCTTGCAATTTGGCGACCATCATGTTACATAATGGTGGTTTTCACATGAATTGAAATCCCATACAAACACCTTCCCATATCCACAGTTATGTTATTATGGTTATATAAAGGTCTGGTTAGACCCCCATTTAGAGCACTGCATTCATTTCTGGGCACCGCACCTCAGGAAGAATATAGTGGCCTTGGAGGGGGTACAGCGCAGATTCACCAGAATAATACCGGGGCTAAAAGGGTTAAATTATGAGGACATGTTACATAAGAATTAGGAGCAGGAGTCAGCCATTTTGCCCCTCGAGCCTGCTCCGCCATTCAATAAGATCATCTCCACCTTCCTGCCCGATCCCCATATCCCTTGATTCCCTTAATATCCAAAAATCTATCGATCTCGTGTCTTGAATATACTCAATGACTGAGCTTCCATAGCCCTCTGGGGTAGAGAATTCCAAAGATTCATCACCCTCCGAGTGAAGAAATTTCTCATCTCAGTCCTAAATGGCCGACCCCTTATTCTGAGACTGTGACCCCTGGTTCCAGACTCCCCAGCCAGGGAAACATCCTCCCTGCATCTACCCTGTCAAACCCTGTAAGAATTTTGTATGTTTCAATGAGATCACTTCTCATTCTTCATATAGGTCTAGTCTACTCAATCTCTCCTCATAGGACAATCCCCCCATCCCAGGAATCAGTCTGGTGAACCTTCGTTGCACTCCCTTTATGGCAAGTATATCCTTCCTTAGGTAAGGAGACCAAAACCGTGCACAGTACTCCAGGTGTGGTCTCACCAGGTTGCATAGACTAGTCTTGCATTCCCTTGAGTATAGAAGATTAAGGGGTGATCTAATTGAGGTGTTTAAGATGATTAAAGGAGTTGATAGGGTAGAGAGAGAGAAACTATTTCCTCTGGTGGGGGGAGTCCAGAACAAAGGGGCATAACCTTAAAATTAGAGCCAGGCTGTTCAGGGGTGATGTCAGGAAGCACTTCTTCACACAAAGGGTAGTGGAAATCTGGAACTCTCTCCATCAAAAAACAAAGATATATAGATTTTTGTTAGGTAAGGGTATTAATGGTTGCGGAACCAAGGCGGGCAGATGGAATTAAGATACAGATCAGCCATGATCTAATGGAATGGCGGAACAGGTTCTTACTGGTATGTCCAATTTGAGGGCTCTGGGCAGTTCTCTACCATTCTGTGAGCCATGTTGATAACACATCGATTCTCACCTATCTGTTACAGATCCAGGTAAAAAGCACAATCACATTGTCAAGTTCCAATGACGAAGAATGCCTCTTCTCTTCATGAGAAAAGGATTCCCAACATGGCCAATCTCACGTTTAGCTTTTTTTTGTTGATATCAGAGTAATCTCTGACCAAATGAACTCGGAGATAGCTTTGGTTTACGATTGTGTGACAAAATAACTTTACACAGCCTCTGGTGGAACACCTTATGAGCTGTTATAGATCTACAGAACTGATGCAGTCTAGCTAAACAGTTAGTTTTCAATAATATCTACCTGATAAATACATACCTTATCCAAGCTTAGAATTCCAATAGATTAAAAGCCTTCCTTTTCACTCCTATCATATAGAATTCCAAAGGGCCAGCCCCCTTTCATTCATTCCAACTGCTACTAAATAGAATTCCAATGAACCAAACTCCTGTTCATTCACTCCACCTGTGACTATGTAGAATTTTAGTGGACCAAATGCCCTCTTAACCGTTCCCATTTTATAGAATGGCAAAAGGCAAACTGCTTTTCATCCACTCCCAATATACAGAATTTTAATGGAACAATTGCTCTACAGAGAGCTGGCATGGACTTGATGGGCCGAATGGCCTCCTTCTGTGCTGTAATGACTCCAGTGACTCTAAACCCCTTCTTATTTACTCCAACTGCTACTATAAGGCTTTCCTGTGGGCCAATCATCTTCTCATTCACTGCCATTGTGTGAATCCTAATGAACCAGACCCCTTCCCATTCACTGCCATTGTGTGAATCCTAATGAACCAGACCCCTTCCCATTCACTGCCATTGTGTGAATCCTAATGAACCAGACCCCTTCTCATTCACAAGCACAAAATACTGTGGATGCTGGAAACCTGAAATAAAAACAGAAAATGCTGGAAATACTCAGCAGGTCAGGGAGCATCACATCTGTGGAGAGAGAAACAGAGTTAACGTTCCAAGTCGATGACCTTGGCTGGAGAGTCTAGAACTAAGGGTCACAGTCTCAATATAAGGGGTCAGCCATTTAGGACTGAGATGAGGTGAAATTTCTTCACTCAGAGGGTGGTGAATCTTTGGAATTCTCTACCCCAGAGGGCTGTGGAGGCTCAGTCGTTGAGTATATTCAAGACAGAGAGCGACAGATTTTTGGATACCTTGGTCATTGACCTGAAACGTTAACTGTTTCTCTCTCCACAGATGCTGCCTGATCTGCTGAGTATTTCCAGCATTTTCTGTTTTTATTTCCCCTCTCATTCACTGCCGTTGTGCGGAATCCTAATGAACCGGGCCCCCTTCTCATTCAAAATAACAACAGAAAATGCCGGAAAAACTCAGCAAGTCAGGCAACATCCGTGGAGAGAAATTTGAGTTGACGTTTCGGGTTTGACCCTTCTTCAAAACTGGAGAGAAAAGGAACTAGATCGAAGGCAGGGCTGCGATCGGACAAAAGAATAAAAGAACCAAAAGAAGTAAAAGAGATTAGAAGCTAGACGAGATGGTAATAGGCTGTGATTAGGTGTAAAGTGTACTGGCAGGGCAAAAGATAGCTGCCAGGTGTGAGAGAGAAACAAAAGGAAAGGGGGGGGGGGGGGGGGAAAGGAAAGGAGTGGAAAAATATAAGTGAAAATGAAATGGGGGCCGAGGTTATGATCTGAAATTGTTGAACTCGATATTGAGACCGGAAGGCTGCAGAGTGCCTAATCGGAAGATGAGGTGCTGTTCCTCGAGTTTACGTTGAGCTTCCGTGGAACAGTACAAGAGGCCAAGGACGGTGAGGTCCGAGTGGGAATGGAGCGGTGAATTGAAATGACAGGCGACCGGAAGCTCGGGGTCACCCTTACGGACTGAACGGAGGTGTTCCGCAAAGCGGTCACCCAATCTGCGTTTGGTCTCCCCAATGTAGAGGAGACCGCATCGTGAGCAGCGAATACAGTATACTAGATTGCGAGAAGTACAAGTAAATCGCTGTTTCACCTGGAAGGGGTGTTTGGGGCCCTGGACAGTGGGGAGGGGGGAGGTATAGGGGCAGGTGTTACATCTCCTCCGCTTGCACGGGAAGGTGCCAGGCGAAGGGGAAGGGCTGTTAGGGGTGATAGAGGAGTGGACTAGGGTGTCTCGGAGAGAGCGGTCCCTGCGGAATGCTGAAAGGGGAGGGGAGGGGAAGATACGTTTGGTGGTGGGATCACTTTGGAGGTAGCGGAAATGCCGGAGGATGATCCGTTGAATGTGGAGGCTGGTGGGGTGAAAGGTGAGGACAAGGGGAACCCTATCGTGGTTCCGGGAGGGGGGGCAGGGGTGAGGGCAGAGGTGCGGGAGATAGAACTGACACGGTCGAGGGCAGTGTCAACCACGGTAGAGGGGAACCCTCGATTGCGGAAAAAGACATGTCTGAAGCACTGGTGTGGAAGGTGGCATCGTCGGAGCAGATACGGCGGAGGCGGAGAAACTGGGAGAATGGAATAGAGTCCTTACAGGAAGCGGGGTGGGAGGAAGTGTAGTCCAGGTAGCTGTGGGAGTCAGTGGGCTTGTAGTAAATATTGGTCGATAACCTATCCCCAGAGATGGAGACGGAGAAGTCGAGGAAGGGAAGGGAAGAGTCAGAGATGGACCATGTGAAGGTGAGGGAAGGGTGGAAATTGGAGGCAAAGTGAATGAAATTGTCAAGTTCGGGGCGAGAGCAGGAAACGGCACCGATACAGTCATCAATGTATCGGAAAAAGAGGTGAGGGAGGGGACCCGAGTAGGACTGGAACAAAGATTGTTCCACATAGCCCACGAAAAGGCAGGCATAGCTAGGACCCATGCGGGTACCCATGGCAACACCTTTGATTTGGAGGAAATGAGTGGAGTTAAAGGAGAAGTTGTTCAATGTGAGAACAAGTTCAGCCAGGCGGAGGAGGGTCGTGGTGGATGGGGACTGGTCGGGCCTCTGTTCGAGGAAGAAGCGGAGTGCCCTCAGGCCATCCGGGTGGGGGATGGAGGTGTAGAGGGATTGTACGTCCATGGTGAAAAGGAAGCGGTTGGGGCCAGGAAACTGGAAACTGTTAAAGTGGCAGAGGGCGACCGAAGAGTCGCGGATGTAGGTGGGAAGAGACTGGACAAGGGGAGAAAAGATAGAGTCAAGATAGGAAGAGATAAGTTCCGTAGGGCAAGAACAGGCTGAAACGATGGGTCTACCAGGGCAGTCCTGTTTGTGGATCTTGGGAAGGAGGTAGAAGCGGGCTGTGCGGGGTTGGGGAACTATGAGGTTGGTGGCAGCGGGGGGAAGATCTCCAGAGGAGATGAGGTCAGTGACAGTCTTGGAAACGGTGGTTTGATGTTCGGTAGTGGGGTCATGGTCCAGGTGGAGGTAGGAGCAGGTGTCGGAGAGTTGGCGTTCAGCTTCCGCTAGGTAGAGGTCAGTACGCCAAACAACAACAGCACCACCCTTGTCAGCGGGTTTAATGACAATGTCAGGGTTGGATCTAAGAGAATGGAGTGCTGCAAGTTCAGAGGGAGGTAGGTTGGAGTGAGTGAGGGGAGCAGAGAAATGGAGACGGCCGATGTCACGGCGGCAGTTAGCGATGAAAAGATCTAGAGAGGGTAAGAGGCCAGGGGGAGGGGTCCAGGTAGAATGGGAATTCTGCAAGCGGGAGAAAGGGTCAGTTGTGCGGGGGGAGGACTCCTGGCCAAAGAAGTGGGCACGGAGACGAAGGCGGCGGAAAAAGAGCTCAGCATCGTGCCGAGCTCGAAATTCATTGAGGTGGGGGCGTAAGGGGATGAAGCTCAGGCCTTTGCTGAGGACTGATCGTTCAGGGTCAGAGAGTGGAAGGTCAGAGGGGATAGTGAACACACGGCAGGGGGTGAGATTGGGAGAAGGGGGGTCAGAGGAAAGTGAAGGGGAAGAAGGTTCCGGAGGGGCGTTGGTGTCTCATTCACTTTTGTTACACAGAATTCCAACGGGCCATCGACTTTTCATTCACTCCAATTGCAACTGTGTAGAATTCCAACAGATCAAATGCTTTCTCATCCTCTCCTCGTCAGTACATAAAACTGCAGGGGAACAAATGCCTTCTCATTCACTGTGTAGAATGTCCCACCCAGATGCACAACTTCCTGATTCAAACAAAAGAGATGGTAATTACTCTGTTATTACTCATGAACTACACTGTTCACCTTGAGCTTGTAGCACATTTGTACAACGCATGTCTTTGTTCAGTGTTTTCTGCTGTTTTCCCTTAGATGGGGCTGTCAAGTGAATAAGTAAATAGCCAGTGGACTGAAAGTCATCAATTAACCCTAGTTTAAGTACAAAATGACTTGGGAAGGCCAGAAAGCCTTAATCACAATTAGCCTATTTAAGCAGATTCTAAAACTGTCCATCTGTCAATATATGCAAATTGCACAATTACATAAGAACATAAGAAATAAGAGCAGGAGTAGGCCTTACGGCCCATCGAGCCTGTTCCGCCATTCAGTAAGATCATGGCTGATCATCGACCTCAACTCCACTATCCTGCCCGATCTCCATATCCCTTGATTCCCCTAGAGTCCAAAAATCTATTGATCTCAGCTTTGAATATATTCAAAGACGCAGCATTCACAGCCCTCTGGGGCAGAGAATTCCAAAGATTCACAACCCTCTGAGTGAAGAAATTCCTCCTCATCTCAGTCTTAAATGGCCGTCCCCTTATCCTGAGACTATGCCCCCTAGTTCTAGACACTCCAACCAGGGGAAACAACCGCTCAGCATTTACCCTGTCAATCCCCTTCAGAATCTTGTATGTTTCAATGAGGTCACCTCTCATTCTTCTAAACTCCAGAGAGTATCGGCCCATTCTACACAATCTCCCATCATAGGACAGCCCTCTCATCCCAGGAATCAATCTGGTGAACCTTCGTTACCTGGGTAGCTAGCCTCTAGAAATTAAACCCAATCAGTGACCTCTGTTTAACCCCAGGTTCTACAGAAGCAGGTAATCTTCCATTCAATTTACACTCATTCCTAGAGACTGAATATTAATAATATATAGGAATGAAAGGATAAAGCTGACTCCAGATATTGCTAGTGTACAGATGCCTGGTGTTAATATAAAGCGAATATGAAAACCAGAAGGCAATGTTGTCTCAGTTACAAAACCCGGCACCAAATTGGAGGAGGATTTAGTGCATCACTCCTACCAATTACATCTCCTCTGCACCTCCAGCTATCACAAGTCTGAGACAAGCCACCTTGTAAAGTCTTGTCCACCATTGCAGTTTTTTTTAAAAAAAGGTCTCTAAGCAACATGTATTTCACAAATATACATATAGATACACACACAAACACATGCATATATATACACTCACACATATACACACATGGGTGTGGGGTTTAGTATCTCAAGTATAATTCTTGAACCCATGGTTTGAACAATACATTACACATGTTACACAGGTTAAGTTGTGTGTACCAAGCAGTGTCTTATAGAGAAGCTGTGGGCAACACAGGGAAAACTGTTCAATGAGCAGCACATTATGCAGGAGAGGCTGTGTGTTCTGAGCTGCGTACAGTTCACCAGAACATAATGGAAAGTTGTATAAGGAGGAGACTGCGATGGTTCCAACAGTTAGAGAAATTTGATTAGAAAAATATATTGCCCCTCTTCTACTCCCAAACAAGACGAACAAAGCCCCCAATCCCCAGGACAGAACACAAATGTGAACTGCAGTCGAGACCAACATTGGGAATCTGCAATTTGGGAAAACAATGCTCCACTATTACCACCAAGCTTTATTGAGACTGGACGAATGGAGAATGCAGCTCTCCAACCTCCCCTCATTTGGCAGTCTGCATTCTCATAGCTCATAATTCAACTTTATAGCATGTTAATTGCCAGGCTGTTCCAAGGCAGGGAATCTAGGAGCGGGTAATGTACTTAGTGATCCAACCCTCTAGCTCACAGGCTACTGGATGGTTTTACAGTTTTAACGCAAGTATCTCCCACCCAACTGAACAAAGGAGCCACACTGGGTTGCTCAGACGTTTTTACTCATTGTCCTTTGCACTCAAAATGGCCACCCACAAAACAACAGTGACTGAAGTTCGAAGTAATTAATTATATTGAAAGTTAGGGTTGTTTTCCTTACAGCAGAGGTTAAGGAGAGATTTAATAGAGATGTTGAAAATCATGAAGGGTTTTGATAGAGTAAATAAGGAGAAACTGTTTCCAGTGGCAGAAGGGTCAGTAACCAGAGGTCACAGATTTAAGGTCATTGGCAAAAGAACCGGAGGCGAGATGAGGATAAATTCTTTTACACAGCGAGTTTTTATGATCTGGAATGCACTGCCTGAAAGGGTAATGGAAGCAGATTCAATAACTTTCAAAAAGTTACATACTTGAAGGGGAAAAATTTGCAAGGCTATGGGGAAAGTGGGACTAATTGGAGAGCTCTTTCAAAGAGCCAGTACAAGCACAATGGACCAAATGGCCTCCTTCTGTGTGGTATGATTCTATTATTTGAGACATTTCTTAGATATGATAAAGGAGCTACATAAATGCAAGTCTTTTTTTTTGTGGGTTATTATTGATTGAAAATTGAACAAAGTTGCTCACATTAAGGGATAAATATACCACATCCTTTTTTGCAGTGATATTGATTGAGCCTGACAACAGGCAATGGGCAGATTCTGAGCTACAAAAATCAAAGGTGCCGAGTTGGAACTCAGTAAGTGAATGAAAACGTGCTGCTTGTGAACCCAGATTCTGCTCAAAAAATTCTACTGATTAATAGTCTTACAGCGTCGGGGATTGGAAAAGCCTTGGCAAAATCAACAGGGATGAAGGTGGTTTAGTTCACCACTCAAATGAACGGTGCGGCATTCACAAAACAGCAGCACTTCACGAATTCCAAAAGGCTTATCAAACGCCTAGGCTGATTTCAGAGCTGTGGGCGAGCCAAACATAACATTTACTTTTAACACACATCTTCTTGCGAACATATAGCAACGACTTCACTTCACAAATGTGTTTGACATGCAGTGTAATCTACTGTAGTAACACGTACCAAGCTATCCTGCAGCACTTGCATTCTAAATGAACCATGGGTTTCGAGTCCCCACAGGACTGCCATGCAAATCCTTGTTTAGTACATAAGTGACAGCAGCTGCAGGTTGTGACAGTAAATTATTGAGCCAGAGATTACAGAGTCAGTCAGTGTACACCCAAAGCCGCTCTGTAAATAACCCCATTATAGACTATGGACAGCGTTTCTTACATTTTGTAGCCTTAAGCTAAGCTTTTGTTGAGAAAATGGTCAATTTCAGCTCATGAGCATTAGCCGAGCTTCGCAAGGTCAACATGGATTGGGCCCGGGTCTGTTGACCTCGTTCGTGACCTCGGTGCCCTCAGATACCAATTAAATATTACTTTCCAAAACATGAGATTGCTTCAGCCAATCATTACATAGAATTTACAGCACAGAAACAGACTGTCTGGCCCAACTGGTCTATGCTGGGGTTTATGCTCCACACGAGCCTCCTGCCACCCTACTTTTTGGTCTTCATACCTAAGGAAGGATAAACTTGCCTTGGAGGCGGTGCAACTAAGGTTTACTAGATTGATTCCTGGGATGAGAGGGTTGTCCTATGTGGAGAGATTGAGTAGATTGGAGTTTAGAAGAATGAGAGGTGATCTAATTGAAACATGTAAGATTGTGAGGGGGCTAGACAGAGTAGATGCTGACAGGCGGTTTCCCCTGGCTGGAGAGTCTAGAACCAGGGGTCACAGTCTCAGGATAAGGGGTCGGCCATTTAGGACTGAGATGAGGAGAAATTTCTTCACTCGGAGGGTTGTGAATCTTTGGAATTCTCTGCTCCAGAGGGCTGTGGATGCTCAGTCGTTGAGTATATTCAAGGCTGAGATCGATAGATTTTTGGACCCAAAGGGAATCAAGGGATATGGGGATCGGGCGGGAAAGTAGAGTTGAGGTCGAAGATCAGCCATGATCTCATTAAATGGCAGAGCAGGCTCAAAGGGCCATTTGGCCTACTCCTGCTTCTAGTTCTTATGTTCTTATGTACTTCACCTCAACATATCCCTCTATTTCTTTCTCCCTCATGTGCTTATCTAGCTTCCCCTTAAATGCATCTTTGCAATTTGCCTCAACTACTCCCTGTGGTAGCGCGTTCCACATTCTCACCACTCTCTGGGTAAAGAAGTTTCTCCTCAATTCCCTATTGGATTTATTTAGTGACAATCTGATATTTATGGCCCCTAGTTTTGGACTCCTCCACAAGTGGAAACATCTTCCCTACGTCTACCCTATCAAGCCCCGTGCATAATTTTAAAGACTTCTATTAGGCCACCTCTCAGACTTCTCTTTTTTAGAGAAAAGAGTCGCCAGCCTCTTCAGTCTTCCCCGAGAGTTACGATTCCAGTGGCGCAGACTAAGCGGTCTCTGCACGCCACGTGAGCGGGTGCTGCCTTTAAACTGTCCCAGCACCAGTCATCCCAAATGAACAGGGTCATAGGACAGGAAGTGGGGAATTTACAAAAAACAGATCAGCTGGTGTTCTGGACCGAGCATATAAATAGAGGGGTGTTTATCACGTTCCATCAAATTGCCTGCAGGATTTTTGGTACGGTTAATGCAAACTTATTCAATGGCATTACAACAAGATCTTTAATGTGATCAATGCGCTCCAGACAGGATGCCACTGAAGACAGAAACTAATAAATACTCAAAGGAGAAGTATCAAGGTTTGCCACATTCTTGGAGACAGAGCAGCCCACGTTAATAAAGGCCATTTCCATTATTACCGCACGTTCATCATTTAATGGTCAAATTTTTAAATTCAAATGATTTGCCCTTCAGTGGGCAAACTCTCTGATGTGAGTCATCCCAATATTGGAAAAACCCTTTGAGGTTTGCCCCTTGACAGAGAAATCCCCTTAATGTTTTTTATGCCCTTCTTGTTACCATGTCCTTTGACGTGGGTTTGATCCACTGATGAGTAATCCCCTTTAATTAGCTTGTTTCATTAGAAAAGTGCTACAACCAATGTTCCTTCTAATTCTTTTGGGGGGGCCGCGGGGTCCCTTTAACGGGCTGTGTAGCCCATTCAGAATTCGGCATTTAAAAGCCGGTGAGCCAGCTGTGTGGGATCTCCAGGGCACTGTGCGGCCATGCAGCTTAAAGGGAACATGGGCTAAAGTATAGTCTCCTGGAGCACGTCCGGTCATGTGCATTCTTAGATCACGCCGGTGTATACAATTCAATCTGTAACAGTGCACCTAATCATATATGTTGCTGTTGTTTTCGTACCTTCACACTCTTCCCGTGGAGAGCAGTGCGATGTATTCGCGGGTTGATCAACAGTCTGGCTGGCTGCAACATGAGCGCTCCTTCCATGGCCATAACCACCTTTATACCGGCTGATAGGGTGGTTAGTCCTATATGGCAGGAGGATTTTTTTTCCCTCACAACTCATATGAGGAGGGCAGGGGGGGGGGAAGCACTCACATCCAGGAAGAACCCGCTGGATGTGAACCCAGAATTCGGATCCAGGCCCTAGGACTGTCTGGAGTGAGGTTCGAACCCGCCACCTTCTAACTCAGAGGCAGGAATGCTACCCCTAAGCCAAAGGTGCGCCTCATATATGTATGTGTAATTCTACTATCTGGTGCGAGTTTTATCCTTGACAATGTCAATCTGTTAATTATTGCCCTAAAGGAGGGAATTCAATGTCTCATTATTCAGTAATTACCGAAGTGTTGCGTATACACGTAATAAAACACTTCCTTGAGACATTCTTAACCTGCCCCTTGATTATTTCCATCTAAACTGTTTCTGTGCTATGCCATAGTTTATAATGACTTAAATAAAAATTCAATGTTTTCCCATAATGTAAGTCACTGCTGGCACAGGCACGATGGGCCAATTGGCCTTCTGTGCTGCACCATTCTTTGATTCTATGGTTTTGGTTTCTCGTGGCCTTAAAGAACTCCTAAAGACTTGAACCCCCTGCTCATATGGTCCACGCTCAAGAGTTAGGCCGAACTCACAACCTTGCCACTTCACCTTTGACCGATGGGGAATGGACACCAGGACAGTTTAGCACATCGACTCCCACCTGCTGGTCCAAAAATTCTAGCTTCCTTTGCAACTGAAGGTCTAGAATTTCATCCTGCCACGTCACGGGGGGGTGGGGGAAAAGGAGTCGCAGAGTTAGAGAACACAGACCGAAGAAGGAAGCAAATAGTTAGTCAGCAGAAAAGAAACAGATGGTTAGAGTCTCTAAAAGGGCCCACCTATAAACTGTGTTATTGCAGGCAGGATATGTTAAAGAAGTCATACTTTATTTTTATTAATTCACAGGGTGTGGGCGTCGCTGGCAAGGCCAGCATTTATTGCCCATCCCTAACTGCCCTTAAGAGGGTGGTGGTGAGCCGCCTTCTTGAACCGCTGCAGTCCATCTTCTTTGTAGCGGTTTGGTACAGCTGAGTGGCTTGCTAGGCCCTTTCAGAGGGCAGTTAAGAGTCAACCACATTGCTGTGGGTCTGGAGTCACATATAGGCCAGACCGGGTAAGGACAGCAGATTTCCTTCCCTAAAGGACATTAGTGAACCAGATGGGGTTTTTATGGCAATCCGGTAGTTTCATGGTCGCCATCACTGGCTCTTTATTCCAGATTTATTTTGAATTTCAATTCCCCAGCTGCCGTGGTGGGATTTGAGCTCATGTCTTGGGATCATTCTGTATCTAACAATCCTTCTCATGGGGCAGTTTGGCCATTTCAAAGATGGCGCTTGACAGATTGCCCTAAATGTGACTGTTACATTTACTGCAAACATGAACGATGCCAGAAGGCAAATCTTCGGGTGGAAACTGAAATGATCCCATTGTGTAAACTGACATTTAATGGAGAAAGCGACAGCTCCTGACCCATAAACAACCATCTCAGATACAGTAATAAACCTACAACATGCAGAGTAGGGAGCTGTGAACTGGTCAAAGCACAAGGTGGGGACGGTGTACAAGGCTATAGTGTAGACCCTAGTAGGTTCCATAATTGAAGTCAAGGGAGTTGAGTAAAGCATGAGGAAAAAGCTGAGCATGAGGTTCTACATTGAATGCAGCAGATCGAAACACAAGGAGGATAGCTAAGTGCAAGGAGGTAGTGACAGAATGTACAGATTTTGCCCCCAGCCCTGGCTCTTGCTGGGCTACAGTTCCATGGATACTCATGCAGGTTCCCCGTCATGTGCCCATTCTTCAGCTGCATGTCTAGACACAGGATGTCAGCAGGCTTATTCGACTGTGAACAATCTCATGGTTGAGCCCAATCCTGCCCTCACTGGACGGACACGCACACGCACACACACACGCACGCGCACGCGCGCACACACGCACGCACACACCACACACGCATTTTCTTTCCAACAGAAGTCACTGGATAACCATCAAGAGTGGGAACCCTGTCTGATTTTTCTCCCTCCCTCTCTAGCCCAGGGACATTGAGATCAATTGCAGCAGTCCAACAATTGCCCTGGCTTAGATCATCTAATGCAGCACAGTAGAAAATTGCGTTAGATTATAGCTCCAGTCGACAGGTTTCAAGGTCAGAACTGCAACCACTAATAATTCTAGTCATACAGCATGGAGGTCGGAAATAAATTTCAACTGCAAAGTAACTACTGTTAATACCACGTGATACCATAATCAAGGACACAAAGAAGATTTTCACTCCTCAAGGTATGCAAGTGCACCCCCAAACCTGCCCAAGCGCACCCAACTCCTCACGCACGTATGGCAAGTCGAAACTCTGTGACCCTGCGTAATTAATGTTTGAGCTGCTATCTGAGAGATGTTCCTAAACTGCAATCTTCAGTTATTAACACTAAGTTCCATAAGATACAGACTGTAGGGCTGGCTGAGGAAACCCAGTAGAGCTGGAGCGTCCAGTGTCAAACAGAGAGGCGGGTGGACTTTTCAATCTTGATAATTAAATATAGTAGGACTAATTAAATCTGATTTGAGTTACTGACTATAGTCTGGATAACTCAATAATTGATCCGTCTGATTGATCTGTCTCTCAGGTGAGACGTTAAACCGAGGCCCCGTCTGCCCGCTCAGGTGGATGTAAAGGATCCCGTGACACTATTTGAAGAACAGCAGGGGAATTATCCTCGGTGTCCTAGCCAATATTTATCCCCCAACCAACATCACTAAAAAAACAGATTGGGCCAGAAATTCGGGTCCCCACGGGTGAGTACGCGCTGGGTACTCACGCGTAGGGCCAACGAAAGTGCCGGTTTCGTGCATGCACTGCGCATGCGCGGGAAACCGGAACTTCCGTTCCCTTGAAAGAAGGGGTTCACAGGTCGAACGCGTGCGCCAGAGAGGCAGCGCGTATGCCTGGAACTTCCATTTTTTTTGCAGGTTTCTCCAGGAGGGTAAGTCTCCAGCAGCTACGCTTTTAAAAAGCAGTCACAAGGCCTGCTTTTAACAAGGTAAGTGGTGAATTAAGTAAAATTAAAACATTTTTTCCACAGGTTTATTATTTTTAAATACTTTAAAGAAAGGTAAGTTTATTTTTAGCCCTGTTAAAAACTGTATTAATTTTTTTTTATAACTATTTTAAACAATAATTTATGTAATTTATAGTTATTTTAAAAATGTGATATAAAAAAAAAATTATTTGAAGTTTTAGTTATGTTTTGGGGCCGATCTCTATTTCATAGATTTGACAGGTCTTCCTGTCAAATCTATGAATAGAGATTCCCTGCTACGATTAGCTCTCCATGGCCCACGTGATCCCAGGAGACGCTTCGAACTAACTGCACCCCTGGGATACGCGAGCACTGCACACCGGCAGCTGGAGGAGGCCCAGGATCGGAATCCCACGTGGGCCCACAGCTCAACGGCCGGCGCGCTAGGTAAGTGCAGGTCGGGGGCTTGCACCCGCGGGAAGCCTCCGACCCGAATTTCTGGCCCAATCCGGTCTTTGCCATTTGTGGGAGCTTGCTGTGCACAAACTGGCTGCTGCGTTTCCTACATTACAACAGCGACTACACTTCAAAAAGTACTTCATTGGCTGTAAAGCGCTTTGGGACGTCCTGAGGTGGTGAAAGACGCGATAGAAACGCAAGCCCTTCTTTCTTTTATTGGAGCTTCCTGGGCACAAGCAGTTACGTAGTGGCCTGGGAGAAGAGAACTCCATTCACTGAGTTTATTAAAAAGGTGCATTTGCATTTACTTCAAAAAATAATCCATGCGGCCAAACGTGACTGCGCCGGCTCTTTGAAAAAAGCTATCCGATTACGTCATGAGCGTGATCTCCACGGGCGGTTCGCTCCATTTCAACGCTCCCGTTGTGTGTTGATCTGTGTAGTGCTGCTGGATTCCACTGTGCAATGTGGAGACACAATTGCTGGAGAGTGGAAACGTGAGGGACCAAGCTTCCCAGGATTACTTCTGCAGTAACTGGAGACTTTAATCCAATGACAAATTTGTGGGTCCACAATGCCACTGCTTCTCTGAACTAAGGTTCTATTCTTGATGCCCTCCTTTTCCTCACTTGTTGCCCCATGGCAACATTTATCTAGAGCATGCAGGCAGTTTCTACATGTAAGCTGACGACAGCTCTCCCTCTCCACCGCTAGCCTCGACGAGATGACTATCTCCATGTTGTACCGCCCCACCACTACCCTCGATGACGCGCCATCTCCACACTGACTGATTGTTTGTCCAACTTTCTGCAACTGACTGTTCGGGGTTGGGGGAGGGTGGAGTGAAGGGGCAAAAGGGGTGAGATAGTAACTAGAATTGACTGCAGATATTCTAGAAACGTAATAAACCACCCACTACCCCTGGGGTGGACAGTTGACAGAATGACCAAATGCAAAATACTGCAGATGCTGGAAATCTGAAATAAAAACAGAAAATGCTGGAAATACTCAGCAGGTCAGGCAGCGTCTGTGGAGAGAGAAACAGAGTTAACGTTTCAGGTCAATGACAAAGGGTCATCGACCTGAAACTTTAACTCTCTTTCTCTCTCCACAGATGTTGCCTGACCTGCTGAGTATTTCCAGCATTTTCTGTTTTTATTTATGACAGAATCACCATCTCACTGGACAATGTTTCCAGGTCGGACATTTTTTAAATGTGGCAGCAAATTGGTGTTTTGAATTTTCAGTCAGTACAACTGCGATTACGCTCATTGTAACCCAAGGGAAACAAATGCCCATGATGCCTCATTGATGAGAATGACATAGAATTTACAGCGCAGAGACAGGCGATTTGGCCCGACAGGTCCACGGCAGTACAAATCTCCTACCACCATGTGGGGGCGGTTGGGTTCTTGGATCTGGGTGGGAGCTAGGCCTGGTTGCCGTGGTAGCCTTCAACTAGAAACCTGGAGCCAAGAGCTATCACCTGGAGCTGGGAATTCCCACCTTTTACACTGCCCGAAGGTGGGAATTAGCAATGGGAACTGGAAGCCATTACAGGTAGACTATCCTTTATCCGAAAACCTCGGGACCAGCCGTGTTTCGGTTTTCGGAAAATTTCGGATTTCGGAAGGTGAGCGAAAACACTTCGGTTTTCAGAGTAATTCGGTTTGCGGGAGTGCGGATAAAGGATACACTATCCCTTATCCGAAAGGCTGGGGGTCGGCGGGGGGTCGTGGTCGGGGGGGGGGTCAGGGGTGGGGGTCGGCAAGGGTGGGGGTCGGCGGTGGGTCGGCGGGGGTCGGGGTCGTGCGCACGACTTACGCTGAGCGATTTCGGTTTTCAGAAGTCATGCTTTGCGCCACTTTCGGCTTTCAGAGGTTTTCTGGTTTCGGATGTGCGGATAAAGGCTGGTACACTATATCTTATCTGAAATGGGGCGGGGTCGGCGGGGGTGGGGTTCGGCGGGGGGGTCGGGGGTCGGTGGGGGTCGGGTTCGGCGGGGGGGTCGGCGGGGGGTCGGGATCGGCAGGGGTCAGGTCGTGTGCACGACTTACGCTGAGCGATTTCGGTTTTCAGAAGTGCGGAAAAATGCTACACTATCCCTTATCCGGCTAGGCCTGTAAGTCGTGCGCCACTCTGGTCATGTCGTGCGCACGACTTACGCTGACCGAAAAAACCTTCGGTTTTTAGAGGGTTTCGGTTTTCGGAAGTTCGGATAAAGGGTAGTCTACCTGTACCTACGAATTGCGAGTGGTGCTAGCAGGCGGGAATTGGATGCAGTGCAAGCCACGAAAATATTGTCAGGAGAAAAAACAATATTTTCAGGGCCAAACGTTAGTGCGACTGAGATTTAACAAAGCAAGGGGATTCCAGGGGCTACTGTTTTCTGAAACAGGCACAATGATCCCATGCGATCCCCTCCCTTGAAGACACAGTTTTTGCTCATTAAGCCCTTCTTGCATGAATCCGACTGAATTTGTAGTGGTTTTTGGAACGTACCATTCTGTCCTGCATTGAGCGAGAGGCGGTGAAGTGGTATGGGTGCAGTCCAGACGACCTCCTGTCTCCGTGATAATCGTATTGCTAGAAACAAACAGTACAACTTTTATTAAAACCGATCCCAGCTATAGCTGATTTATATTTAGAGAGAGTCCAATTTCCTTGGCACCACCGACCAAACAGGGCTAACGTTAATTTTGTTTGATAACGCTCCTGTGAGGCTCCTTGGGACATTTTACGTTAAAGGCGCTATATAAATGCAAGTTGCTGGTAACAATGCTAATAAAATGTTAATAAAACTAAAATAAAAACAGAAACTGCTGGAAACACTCAGCAGGTCAGGCAGCATCTGTGGAGAGAGAAACAGAGCCAACGTTTCAGGTCGATGACCCTTCGTCAGAACTGGAAAAAGTTGGAGATGGAACAGGTTTTTAAGCAAGTGCAGGGGCAGGGAAAGGGGGGAGGGGAGGAAAGAACAAAAGGGAAGGTCTGTGATAGGCTGGAAGGCAGGAGAGATTAAGAGACAAAAGGGATGATGGTGCAAGGCAAAACATAGAAACATAGAAGATAGGAGCAGGAGTAGGCCATTCGGCCCCTCGAGCCTGCTCCGCCATTCAATGAGATCATGGCTGATCATCCAAATTCAGTACCCTGTCCCTGCCTTCTCCCCATATCCCTTGTTCCCTTTAGCCTTAAGAAATATATCCAACTCTTTCTTGAATATATTTAATGAACTGGCCTCCACCGCCCTCTGTGGCAGAGAATTCCACAGGTTCACCACTCTCTGGGTGAAGAAATTCCTCCTCATTTCAGTCCTAAATGGCTTACCCCTTATCCTTAGACTGTGACCCCTGGTTCTGGACTCCCCGGCCATCATAAACATCCTTCCTGCATCTAGTCTGTCCAGGCCTGACAGAATTTTATAGGTTTCGATGAGATCCCCTCTCAATCTTCTAAACTCCAGTGAGTATAAGCCCAATCGACACAATCTCTCCTCATACGTCATTCCTGCCATCCCAGGTATCAGGTATCTTCGCTGTACTCCTTCCATGGCAAGAACGTCCTTCCTCAGGTAAGGCGACCAAAACTGCACACAATACTCAAGGTGTGGTCTCACCAAGGCCCTGTACAACTGTAGCAAGACATCCTTGTTCCTGTACTCGAACCCTCTTGCTACAAAGGCCAACATACCATTTGCTGCACCTGCATGCTTACCTTCAGCGACTGGTGCACAAGAACACCCAGGTCTCTCTGCACTTCCCCTTCTCCCAACCTATTGCCATTCAAATAATAATCTGCCTTCCTGTTTTTGCCACCAAAGTGGATAACCTCACATTTATCCACATTATAGTGCATTTGCCATGTTTCTGCCCAATCACCCAATCTGTCCAAATCGTACTGGAGTTTCACGACATCCTCCTCACAGCTTACCCTCCCACCCAGCTTTGTGTCGTCTGCAAATTTGGAGATATTACATCCAATTCCCTCATCCAGATCATTAATATATATTGTGAACAGCTGGGGTCCTAGGACCGATCCTTGCGGTACCCCACTAGTCACTGCCTGCCACTCGGAAAACGACCCGTTTATTCCAACTCTTTGCTTTCTGTCCGCCAACCAGTTCTCTATCCAAGTCAATACCTTGCCCCCAATCCCATGTGCCTTAATTTTGCACGCTAATCTCGTATGTGGGACCTTATCGAAAGCCTTCTGAAAGGAGATGGTAATGGGACAAGTTAAGAAACAAAAGCTGGCTCTAGATGAAGTGTAAATGGTGATGGCAGGATGAAAGACAGCTGCCATGTGAGAGAGAGAAAAAATAAATGGAAAAAAAGATAGGGGCCGAGGTTATGGTCTGAAATTGTTGAACTCGATGTTGAGTCCAGAAGGCTGTAAAGTGCCTGATCGAAAGATGAGGTGCTGTTCCTCGAGCTATACAGTTTCCAGATGATTTTGTGATTCTTGAAGTTTCTTTAATCCTTCCCTCTTTTTGCCTGCATAGTGTGATACTGTTACAACCCGCGAGGGAACCATTTATCCAGAGTTGTCAGAATCAGAGGGTTGGGGCTGTGACGCTCATCTAATAAAAGACTTTATAAATCAGTTTGAATTGAAGGACTGTTACAAGCTTGGGCCTGGATTTATATATTCCTTCAAGAACAGAGGTGCTCATCACTCCCGTAAGGTGTCCGAGTGTCTTGTGTTTTTTGGGGTATGCCCATTATGTCCAATATCTAACAACGATATCATAACCAGGGATTAACAATAGTAACTCCTGTTAATTGTATTCAATTGGGCAAATACAATAAGTGTCAGCCGTGGCTCAGTGGGCAGCACCTTCGCCTCGGAGTCAGAAGGTTGTGGGTTCACAGTCTCACTCCAGAGACGTGAGCACAAAAATCTAGGCTGACACTCCCAGTGCAGTGCTGAGGGAGTGCCGCACTGTCGGAGGTGCCGTCTTTCAGATGAGATGTTAAACCGAGGCCCCGTCTGCCCTCTCAGGTGGAGGTAAAAGATCCTATTTCGAGGAAGAGCAGGGGGAGTTATCCCCGGTGTCCTGGTCAATATTTATCCCTCAATCAACATCACTAAAAAAAAAAAAATTATCTGGTCATTATCACATTGCTGTTTGTGGGAGCTTGCTGTGCGCAAATTGGCTGCCGCGTTTCCTACATTACAACTTCAAAAAAGTGCTTCATTGGCTGTGGGACGTCCGGTGGTTGTGCAAGTCTTTCTTTCTCTGTAAATAAAGGCTTGTAAGTAACTAAAGACTAGGCACTAGTGTTCTATCCTTCACCCACCTGGTTAGCCGACTTGTTGGAAAAGTTCCACCTAATTTCCCTTCTTACTTTTAATCTTTAACTTGCATTGTATTTGAACCCTCTGCCGCAGTGAACAACTCACCCAGACCATCCCCGTCGCTTCACCCCTTCATCTCAACAGGCTAAACTGAAATACCCAAATTTATTTAATTCTGTAACCTCAGCGGCCGATCAACGAGCAACCTTCCTCGTATCTCTCTGGTCCACACCCAGGTTCCAAGATGGCAGATGCTGCTAAATTCTTACTCCCCCCACCTCCCCCACCAACCCCTCCAGCTCCCCTTCCCTTAGCTTTCTCTGAAGGTATCTTTCAATTAAAATCAGCTGATAATTCAAATTAAGCTACTTCGATATTTGAATTATCTATTAGTTTGA
The DNA here is from genome assembly GCF_052327205.1 of Somniosus microcephalus. Taxonomy (NCBI): domain Eukaryota; kingdom Metazoa; phylum Chordata; class Chondrichthyes; order Squaliformes; family Somniosidae; genus Somniosus; species Somniosus microcephalus. The sequence continues at coordinate 17,006,274 of NC_141004.1, read as the reverse complement.
ATTGAAATTGTGCACAATGCTGTCACCTGTAACTCAGTGGTAGCACCCTCGCCTGAATCAGAAGGTTGTGGGTTCAAGTCCCACTCCCGAGACTTGACACTCCAGCGCAGTGCTGAGGGAACGCTGCACTGCTGGAGGTGCCGTCGTTCGGATGTTAAACCGAGGCCCCGTCTGCTCTCTCAGGTGGACGTAAAAGATCCCACAACACTATTTGGAAGAAGAGCAGGGGAGTTCTCCCCGGTGTCCTGGGGCCAATATTTATCCCTCAATCAACATCACTAAAAACTGATTACCTGGTCATTATCATTTTGCTGTGTGTGGGAGCTTGCTGTGCGCAAATTGGCTGCTGTATTTCCTACATTACAACAGTGACTACACTCCAAAAAGTACTTCATTGGCTGTAAAGTGCGCAGGCCGTGAAAGGCGCTATGTTAATGCAAGTCTTTCTTTCTAAGAACCTTTTGGACTGTTTTAGTAAAATTGCTTATTTCAAATTACTGGATAATTCGAACTTTTTGAGCAAAAAAACCCTTTGATTTAACAGCAGTAGGCTGTATAGAATTTACAGCACAGAAACAGGCCATTCGACCCAACTGGTCTGTGCTGGTGTTTATGCTCCACACGAGCCTCCTCCCACCTTATTTCATCTCACCCTATCGACATATCCCTCTATTCCTTTCTCCCTCACGTGCTTATCTAGTTTTCCCTTAAATCCATCGATGCTATTCAGCCCGACTACTCCGTGTGGCGAGCCAGTTCCACATTCTCACCACTCTTGTGTACAATTAGACGGTTGAAAGCGTGCACTGTAAACGGGTTACCTTCGCACTTCGTGACCGGCGCAGTGTGTACGCTGGGTCACCAAACGTTTCGTCCCTTCGGGGCGGCAGTCTCTCGAAGCGGGCGCTCGGAGACCTCACCGGAGAGTGGACGTGGCTCACCACCAGGGGGCCCTGGGATGGCGAGCGGGGCACAGAGCGTGACCGGGGCTGGAGGGACAACCTCCGCAGAGTGCCGCTGACGCCGTCAACCTCGTGAGCGTAAGCCGGCCGCGTGCCGTGCCACACGGGCGAGCCCTGCCCGCTGTACACCTGGCGGTCCTGCCAGTCCCTCAGCAGAAACGCCGGCTGTCGCTCGTCGATGGACCATCGTGCCGTCATCCTGTCGTAAGCGGGCACAGAGCAGATGCTGTCTGGACGTCCACCAGGCTGTAAGAACTGGGGGTACTCCTCTTGGTAATAAGGTGACAACAGATTATAATATTCCGGCACATCTCTGGTTGGAGTGTGATACACCTGCGGGCTGAAGAAAAGAGATACCATCAGGGCCACAGCCGACCAATATAGACCTTGTTTGGAGTATCCATGGCATTGACAGACCCGGTATTTTGTTTGGTCCCCCCATCACGCCTTTGTCTGCCAATTGCGTTGGCAGGCCATTTAACCGCGGGGGGCATCACGGGCGAGGCCAATTCTGTCTTCACTTGGCGCCCACACAGCAGGGTGTATTGGACAGCAATCAGAAACGGGAGCCCCGGACAGTTTTCCCTTCCCTATCCCAGGGTGCTGAGGCTTATTGTAGCGTCCCTACCCACCCCACCCCCCTCGCCCACGGAAGGCAGTGTCAAAGGATGGACGTACCTGGCCCGACTGGCTGAGGTTCACCAGGAGAACCACTGAACCCAGTATATTAAAGTCCTTGGCCTCCCTCTCATGAGGTGTATTTGTTTTTGTACCATAGCCCGGGAGCATGACCAGACACAGTCACTAAAACTAAAAGGTTTCGCTGGCCAACCAGATTTTTCAGCAATTCTAGTGCATGAAACATTTTTTAAAAACTATTTAAATAAGCCTCTGCGCACACAGTGACCCTTAAATCATACTCCCGACACAAGGAGGCGAAAAAGACCACAAGGCCATTAAAAGAAAAATGCAAACAAAGCACTGGAGTTAATTTCTCGAGGGATAGAATTGAAAAGTAGAGAGGTTATGCTAAACTTGTAAAGAACCTTGGTTAGACCACACTTAAGAGCACGGTGCACAGCTCTGGTCTCCATATTACAGAAAGGATATCGAGGCACTGGAGAAGGTGCAAAAAAAGATTTACAAGGATGATAGCAGAACTGAGAGGCTGTAACCATCAGGAAAGACTGAACAGGTTGGGTCTCTTTTCTCTAGGCATCAAGGGGTATGGGGAGAGAGCGGGAATATGGTATTGAGATAGAGGATCAGCCATGATCATATTGAATGGCGGAGCAGGCGCAAATGGCCGACTCCTGCTCCGATTTTTCTAAAATAGAAGGCTGAGGGGTGACCTAATAGCGGTCTTTAAATTATTAAGCGGGTAAATAAGATGTTTCCACTTGTGGGAGAGGACAAAACTAGGGGTCTTAAATGTAATATAGTCACTAATAAATCCAATGAGGAATTCAGGAGAAACTTCTTTGAAAGAAAGACTTGCATTTCTATAGCGCCTTTCACGACCACCAGACGTCTCAAAGCGCTTTTGCAGCTGATAAAGTACTTTTGAAATGGAGTCACTGTTGTAATGTGGGAAACGCAGCAGCCAATTTGTGCACAGCAAGATCCCACAAACAGCAATGTGATAATGACCAGATAATCTGTTTTTGTTATGTTGATTGAGGGATAAATACTGGCCAGGACACCGGGGATAGCTCCCCTGCTCTGCTTCGAAATAGTGCTATCGGATCTTTTACATCCACCCGAGAGGGCAGATGGGGCCTCAGTTGAACGTCTCATCTGAAAGACGGCACCTCCGACAGTGCAGCACTCCACTGGAGTGTCAGCCTAGCTTTTTGTGCTCAACGTCCCTGGTGTGGGACTTGAACCCCCAACCTTCTAGACTCAGAGGCGAGTGCACTACCAACGGAGCCACGGCTGTCACTAGACTTACCCCGAGAGTGGTGAGAATGTGGAACTCGCTACCACAAGGAGTGGTTGAGGCGAATAGCACAGACACATTTAAGGATAAGTACATGAGGGAGAAAGGAATAGAAGGTTATGTTGATAGAGTGAGATGAAGTAGGCTCGTGTGGAGCGTAAACACTGGCATAGACCCGTTGGGCCGAATGGCCTGTTTCTGTGCTGTAAAATTCTATGTAATTCTATGTAAAATATGTATCCACTTCCCTTTTAAAAGGCTATAACAAATTCTACTTCCACCACTACTTCTGGAAGACAATCTATGTCCTAACAACCGTCTAGGCCCTAAGCTCTGGAATTCCCTCCCTAAACCTCTCCGACACGCGACTTCACTCTCCTCCTTTAAAGTCACTCCTTGCCCCGTCCTAATATCTCCTTATGTGGCTCGGTGTCAAATCTCAGGTGGATGTAAAAGATTCCACGGCACTAGTTGAAGAAGAGCAAGGGAGTTCTCCATATTTATCCTTTGACCAACACCTAAAAACAGATGATCCGGTCATTGTCACATTGTTGTTTGTGGGAGCTTGCTGTGCGGAAATTGGCTGCCGCTTTTCCTATGTTACAACAGTGACTACACTTCAAAAAAGTACTTTGTTGGTTGTAAAGCGTTTTGGGATGTCCTGAGGTCGTGAAAGGCGCTATATAAATGCAAGTTCTTTCTTCTTCTGTCTTTCAAAGCTTATTGAAAGAGAAGCAGTGAAATAGGGATGATATATTGGATTGGACAGCGCACGCGACATACATCGACACGCTGTAGGAACAAGGTAGAGTTTTAGACACGGCCCTCTCACCTCCTTAGTTCGTCCTGCGGCGCTGCAGATCTGCGCATGTTAACCCACTGTTGCAAGTGAGTCAGCGAGGACTGGCGCTGGGCCATTTTCTCAGTGTTAGTGCGTGGAACAAAGCCCCGTCGATGCACCGTATTCCCCCCATCCTGTTGCAAGTACTCGTCGCTGGGCCTGCCAGGGGAGGCGTTCTGCCAGTTGTGTCCATTAGGCTGTACGGGCCTCTCGTACCCCGGGTGAGTTCTCAGCTCTGGACCAGGGCTGTTGGGGTCAAGGGGCACTTCCTGCACCGCCATACCATTAACCTTGGCCACTGGCTCCTTGCTAGAGTCCTTCCGGTCGCTCTTCCTGTTGTATCTTTCAAACCCGTCCGCTTCACCTCTCATCTTTTCCATGTTAGGTTTAATCAATCGATTGCTTGTGTGGTTCGATTCCGAGGGAGGCTTTATTTCATAATTCATCCCGGTCCTGCCAACACAGCAGAAAACAGACAAATTAGTGGCCGCGTTAAATTGGACCATTTGTATTTTGCAGCCATGACCTTTCACCTCCACACATTGGGAGCACAGAGAAACGAGGCATAATCTATTCAACCACACCTAACACCAACACTGACGGAAGCCTCACTTCCTACACGGTGAAGCAGAAGACCAGGTACGATCTGCCCTACCCGTGGATTATGACCCCACTTATTTAATTTGCGGAAACGTTATACAAATTTCCATCCGATTCCCCCAAGGATAGTCAAGCACATCTGTCTTCGTAGCGAGAGGATTCGAGTACAGGAACAAGGATGTCTTGCTGCAGTTGTACAGGGCCTTGGTGAGACCACATCTGGAGTATTGTGTGCAGTTTTGGTCGCCTTATCTGAGGAAGGATGTTCTTGCCGTGGAGGGAGTGCAGCGAAGATTCACCAGATTGATACCTGGGATGGCAGGAATGACGTATGAGGAGGGATTGGGTCGATTAGGTTTATACTCGATGGAGTTTAGAAGAATGAGAGGGGATCTCATTGAAACTTATAAAATTCTAACAGGGCTAGACAGACTAGATGCAGGAAGGATGTTCCCAAAGGCGGGGGAGTCCAGAACCAGGGGTCACAGTCTAAGGATAAGGGGTAAGCCATTTAGGACAGAGCTGAGGAGGAATTTCTTCACCCAGAGAGTGGTAAACCTGTGGAACTCTCTACCACAGAAGGCAGTTGAGGCCAATTCATTAAATATATTCAAGAAGGAGTTAGATATATTTCTTAAGGCTAAAGGGATCAAGGGATATGGGGAGAAGGCAGGGACAGGGTACTGAGTTTGGATGATCAGCCATGATCTCATTGAATGGCAGAGCAGGCTTGAGGGGCCGAATGGCCTACTCCTGCTCCTATCTTCTATGTTTCTATGTCTACATTTACAGCTGTACAGGCCTCTCGTGAGTGGGTCTGGTAGTGTAGTGGTTATGTTACTGGACGAGTAATCCAGTGAACGTAAATTCAAATTCCACCGTGGCATTTTTTGAGAAGTCAGTTTCAGTTTTCAGTAAAAAAAACACAATGGTAACAAAAAGCTGGTGTCAATAAGACTGACCATGAAGCCGTTGGATGGATGTAAAACCCCAAATGGTTCACTGATGTCCTTCAGGGAAGGAAACCTGCCGTCTTTACCTGGTCGGGGCCTATATGTGACTCCAGACCCACACCAACTTGGTTGACTCTTAACTGCCCTCAGAAGTGGCCTAGCGAGCAACTCAGTTGTATTAGGGGTGGGGCAATAAATGCTGGCCGTGCCAGTGATGCCCACACCCCGAAAAAAAAGTCAGTGCCATCGAGCAGGGAGGGAGGAGGGGGAAAGAGAAGACAGGAACAGCATGGTTGGATGTAGTTCGTTTGCGACTGACCAACACACAGAAGTGACTGCTCACACTCTTCATTGTCGACATGAACGAAATGGTTCCATTCAGTGCAGCACAGAGCCACATTGCAGGTGGCGGGGGCGGGGGGGAGGTGGGTGGGGGTGGTCGGAGATCTACTTCACCTGCTCAAGGGCACGGCCTGTATGCTCGCTGCCTCGTTCATCGCATTGATCCAATCCTCCATCTCTGTTTTATTCTCCGCGCTCAGGTAGTAAGTCCGGATACCTGCGTGCTCAGCCTGATAATCAACGGAACGGTCATTATTGTGAAAAACCGCTGGCTGCCTGTTTACAATCAGCTGTAGGAGAGACATGAATGACATCGTCATTGCCAACCCGGATCCACTTGCTGCTTCCGAGAAAGAAAATTAAACCGGGAGAGAGAGTCACAACTAGGAGGCGACAACAACTGACATGAATCAGTCATTCATGAAAGACAGACTTATGAAATAATACTGAGCGGCCGGCGGGTGGCGCTGTCCAGGGAGAGTATAAATACTCGGGCATGGGCCCAGCTTGCGCAGGACATTCTTAACAGGAGCTAGTGAAGGACACAACTAGACCTCCGTGTTGTAAAACAGTTGATTAAAGCTTTGTTTAACGCTTAGACCAAGTGCCTAGTAGTTTTCTTACGTCAACAACCAATCCAATTTTTTGTCCCCATGATTGGGTCACCTTTCCTAGCAGCTGGAGGTTGGCATCAATGCTGAGCGGTAGCTTCCTTTGGTCGACAATCCTGAGTTCCACAGCGGGCGCTGCCAATGAGGGGCGGCTCTGGGATTGACCAAAAAATGGGAGGAGCTTCTTGTGGCTACCTTGGGGCATCACTTCCGCTGGGCACAAAAAAATTCCATCCCGTGATCCTGTTGAGACCCACGGCTGCCACCCCACGTCAGAATGCATGGATCCAGCATGGCAGGTTTAATGCCAGCCACGGGCGGACCCTGGTTCTCCCATCCTCTCAAGCAGGCGCCATCTTTTGCAGCCTCTTTCAGATCACCCGGACTGCAGGGTGTTAAAATGGAGGAGCGGTCCTTCATAAATGGTCTCCCAGACAAGAAAATCATTAAACCAATCCACAAGTGACTCCCCAGTTGTGTTTCTCTCTCTGGCAACTGCTAAATTCGTAACTACATTTAAGCCCGAATCACGCACCTCCTTCTTATTCATTCACTGGTCCGTTAGTTCAGTGCTCAGTGGGGAATGTGACTCTGTATTTCTTCAGGCACCTCTCCCCCCTCCCTCCACCTATTGGGAAGGGATTACAATTCCCCTTTTAAAATGTTATTTTCATGTAATTATTAATTATATTCACTCAGAAGCGATTCTTTAACCTGGATGTTGTCTCCTTCCAATCCCCTCCTTTTTGCTCCTCATCTTCTGACAGCAGCATCTCCGCTACCTCCAGCGCAGGCAGTTCTCCAGTGCCTAGCTGAAATGGCTGTGTGGGAGCCTGGGCAGTGATGGTCTATCTGGCCAGGGGAGGCACAACATGGTCAAGCCCAACCCTGTCCTCATCTGAGGGCCCGGCAAAGACAGCTTGAGCAAGAGTCGCTGGATAATGATCAGGAGCAAGGATCCCCCCTGGCCAGTGCTCCGCTGCCTAGCCCAGGGACACTTTGTATGCTTCCCGTTTTCCACCGAGACTGGGTATCTCAGCACCGGAACCTCCCTGGCACGATTACCCCACTGAGCCATCTGAACAACTACAGTGTGATTTTTTTTTAATGAATTTCAAAATTAATATAAAATTATGGAATTATTAAATATGTAAAAATTAGGCAATTATTAAAATGCATCAACTCAAGGAATGAATGGATGCAACAGGTTAAGGAATGTAGAATGTATCTCATTTCTTGTCACATGAATCTCATGTCCAGCTTCTACCGGGGTCAAATGTAAATTAAATGCTGCTAAAAATGCATCCGTTATCTACTGGGCTGCTTTAGACATTTGTATTCTTTAAAAATATAGGTATGGTCGGTAAGAAAGACCAAAAGGTTCACTTATCGATTGAGTATCCAGATTAAATCAGGTTACTGTGCAGTCGATTCAGGCAAGATATCGGCAAAGTTTGGACAAGGTGCCAGAATTTATGGGGCTTCCAAGCCCCTGGAGGTGCCAATGAACCCCTGGAGTGTGTGTCACTTCGCCCTCAGTCTTAACGGGTCCAAGTGTGTCTTTAAGCGCAAAAAGCCAGGCAGTGTCGTTAGACCACCAGCGCCCTGAAACGTACAACACTCTGCGTCCTGTGGAGCACAGCTGGAGCAAGACCCAGGCATCCGCTACCTCCAGCGCAGGCAGCTCTCCAGTGCCCAGCTGAAGTGGCCGTGTGGGAGAGCCTGGACAGTGATTGTCCGTGTGACCATTGGAGGCACAACATGGTCAAGCCCAACACTGCCCTTATCTGAGCTCCAAACAAATACAGCTCGAGCAAGGGATGGGGTGGCAAAGGTAACACGTCGGGACGCCAGACAGACTGTTACCTCCAATGGGCATGGCTATGCCAGTGGTTGAAAGGGACAGGAGAAATTCCGAGTTTTTAAGGTCAGTACTAATCACACTTGTGCAGCCTGAATTTGACGGAACGCTTATGGGCAAGGCATTCCCGAAATCAAGCCTCTTGAGTTTGAGACTTTGGAGCAAGCCACGTATCATTTCCTGTTCGGCCAGTTGGAATTCAGGCTGTTGCACACTGCAACTCACTGGTAGTTTCTGAGGAGAGGATTTGTATTTAATTTTTGATTAAGCACCGTGTGGGTTCATTATCAACACCTCAGTTTATTAGAAGAACTGGAAGTTATACCTAGCTGAGTTCCTGCAGAAATTCAAGACAGGCACAATGCAGACACTTCTGGTGCAGGGGGAGTCCTCGGCCATGAGAGGAAAAGATAAAATGTAAGGTCAACCAGCAGAGCTTAGCGCAGAGAAGCACCACGCAACAGGCTAGGCAAGACTGGAGCAATCATTTGGGATTTTCCTGGCTTTTGTGTGAGATTCAAGGTATAAATTAATCGATTTATAACCTCTGCTTTGAGGGAAGACTCCCCTCTTTTATTTTTTTAAAGAAAAAAGGTGCACTTTCTCCCTTTTTCCTAGTCTCCAGACTCCTCGCGGCTTCTCCAGCTGGGGAACAGGCCTCCACCAACGCTCTGAGAACTGGTTGCTAGGAGATTAGGGTTGTCAACTCTGATTGGCCCTATTCCTGGAAGTTTCATCACATGACATCCCACCTCCAACCGCCTTACTCAGGCAACCAGCCTTTTATCCTCCCCGCTCCCCCCACCCCCCTCACAACCAATTTTTTTTATAACTAAAAGAGAAAAGTGTAAAGAAAGAGAGAAAAACAAACCATTGTTTTAATGCCCTTGAGATTTTTTTTCCCGGGTGCTGCTCGCGGCAGTGTCCTGGAGCTTAACCTTTAATCCCTGGAGACTCAAGGGCGATGCTGGAGGGTTGGCAATGGTAACCCGACAGGAGAGGGGGCTAGGAGCTTTGCGTTAAAGGCGCTCTACCTAGAGCCACGCTCAGCGCATCTTTCAAGGCGCGACCTTTGCCAGGTGACGTTAAAGAAGCTGGAGGCAAACCGCTGGAAAATGTTTCGATGAAAACAAATGGAAATGAGAGTGGTGTTGGCCTATTGTAGGTGTGTGGACACTTTCAATATATTTCGGTAGAGGCCGAGTTGATGGGCAGTCAGGTAAACAGTTACTGTTGTCAACAGGGGCGGGGGGAGTTGAAAGCACAGTGCTGTCGGTGTCAAGAATTGTCCATTTTAACTGGAAGCTAGAGCCCAACTGCACTACTGTCCTCTTCAAGGATGGACGTACCCTTGGAAAATCCGGACCAGTACATTTCTCCCGTCTGAAAACCCAGCAACACACAACAAAACCAGACTGAACCTGAAAGGCTTTGGAGAAGGTCCCCTCCCCTCCCCTACACCTGGCAGTTTGAGGAAGGTATAAAAAATGGGCTGGGGGGGGGGGGGAAGTTTCGAATTATCGCCAAGTCTTTGAAAGTCTTGCCTTCTCTGACGTTAGTCAGTCACCTCACACTCACAGAACAGACTCACCCTCTAGCACAAAAACAAGAGTTTCCAACCACTTCGGAGTGCTTCCGCAGTCATCCTCATGCCAGGCGCCAGGTTAGATTTAGAGTTTAATTAGCTCCCAAGAAGCCTTTCCTCATCCCGCCAGTGTTGGATTTACAAATATTTCCATGGGGGGTTAATGTTTTTGCAGGTAGTGCATTGGTTCGGAATCTTCCCATTAACCCTGTTGTTAGCCCACGGGTTCATGACTTTGTCAAGACAATTTCATGCAAAAACAACCCGAGGGCACCAAACCTCTTAGTCTCAGTCTAGGTGTCACACATGAAGCGTGAGGAGCGTTTAAATGGTCCGGGAAGCATGCACTCGCCAACCCCAGCACATGACCCAATTGCTCCAATCTTGCTTCTACTGTCTGGGTCTCAAACATAAAACTACAAAACAACAGACCCAGTAGAACGACTACATCTCACCTGCCGTGTGCAGTCGCAATTTTGGTAGCTCAGCTTAGCGAAGATCGTTGGCTTTAAGGGGGGACAGGAGGGTTAACACTCCGCTTGCCTTTACACGAGGAGCTGTGTAGGCACTCACACGCACACTTCTTCAGAAAGAAACGTCAAAAGTGAAATACCGTCACCTACAGGCAACACTGAACAGTAAGGGGTAACGGAACTCCCTCCCCCACCAACCACCCATCAATGTTCTCTTAAAGGGCAACGGGTTCAGTCCGTAAGGGTGACCCTGAGCTTCCGGTCGCCTGTCACTCTAATTCTCCACTTCACTCCCACCCTGATCTCTCTGTCCTCGGCCTATTGCATTGTTCCAATGAAGCTCAACGTAAGCTCGAGGAACAGCACCTCATCTTTCGATTGGGCACTTCACAGCCTGCCGGACTCAACATTGAGTTCAACAATTTCAGATAATTATCCCTGCCCCCATTTTTCATGCAGTATGATTTTTGCCATTCCCATTTGCAACATTTTATCTTTCCTGCCTCTTACGAAAGTACAGTATGTTCTTTCAATTCCTTCCTCCCCTCCTAAACCCCCCCTCCCCCCATCTCTGCCCCTGCTTAATATGTTACATCTCCAGCTTTTTCCAGTTCTGATGAAGGGTGCCAGACCTGAAACGTTAACTCCGTTTCTCTCTCCACGGATGCTGCCTAACCTGCTGAGTATTTCCAGCATTTTCTGTTGTTATTTCGGAACTCCTTCTTTCTTCCCTCTGTTTATTGGTCCAATTAATTGTGGTCCAACCAGAACAGCATGGGGGAGGGGGGTTAGATTATTGCCTTGCTGCCTGGGCGTTGGGGGAATCAGCCGTGCGTTACAGAAACCAACAGAAATGGAAGTTCAGCGATTTCTAGAATGGGCAGCCAATCGGCCACGCCAGCTCTTCGCCCAAGCGGTTTGTTGATAATCGACTCACATACCCTCAAAAAGCAGCATTAGTCCTCACCTAATTCTTCAGTAACTAACGTTCTTGACTTACTGGGCGACCAGCAGTTTTTTTTCCTGTTGCTGAAGCTCACTGGCTTAGGGTTATGTCCTAACGATATCATAACCAACTCACCGTAGCTCTCCGCCCAATATTCCAGATTTACACCTTCCCCAAATCACAATTGTCTGAAGATTAAAATTTGATTTTATTTCTGCAAAAAAATGCAGTGGGACCGTCAGCACCTGAGGGGAAGAGTTTGGGTAGAAATTCTTTGTCTGAATCGGTTAGCGGAAGGGCCTCTATCCTTGTCCTTGCCTTATTCCAGATGCTGATGGATTTGCTGTGTATTTCCAGCATCTGCAGTTAATATTCCGGGCATTTAAAGATTTATTTTTAAAAATCTCTTGATTTTACTTTTGTCAATCAAACCCATCAGCATGTTTTATCCGTCTCAATGAGAAACACTCTCGTAGAATGATACAGCACAGAAGGAGGCCATTTGGCCCATTGGGGCAGATCTCCTCCGTGCACCAGACACAATGAAACTTCAATCGCGTTCTTTAGAAACAACTTTGCCACACTGTGCGCCGCCGAAACATTTCCACCAAACATGCAAACACAGACAGGCTCGCACACTTGGGTAGCAGCAGACAGACACACAGCTATAGACAGACGTATACACGCAAGAGATATGGCCAACGGATATAAGCACACGGGCATTGTAACACACGTTACTTCTGTCACACGGTGTGTTTGTGTGTTGGTTTGCGTCTCTCTGTCTACCCCTTTTTTTGTACGTCTGCCTGTATTTATTGTAGATAAGCGAGCGTGCATGGAATTGTTTAACTTTAAGTGAGGGCACATTGGACTTGCACATTCCTGAAAATCACAATAGTGGTATTTTCTATTTGCTTCGTTTGAAGTAAATAGGGGAGTCACCTGAATCACGCGTCACCTCTCGAAGGCGGTGTATCTCTATCACGGGTGCACGCGTACAAACAGACAGGAGGAGGCCATTCAGCCCCTCGAGGCTGTTCTGCCATTGAATGAGGTCATGGCTGATCTGTATCTTAACTCAGTCGACAGGACATTTTAGGGAGGTGTGTGGAATTGTTTTTGAACGGAGGCACAGGATTCACACGTCATACCACCAGGTTTTTGACTGCAGTTCGCGGACTCCTGACTATGAAAAGGCACAAAAAACCTTTTCCTCTGCAAGCCTGAATCTCATATCGTAAGAAAGGCGGGAGGGAGAGGCTGCAGAATTGATGGCTGACTTATCATTTGTCTTCTTGTGCAGAGGCTAACCGCACCTTGATCGCTTCCAGTTATCAGACAAGTCCTCGGGAGAGGAGGCGGCTGAGATTGCATGTGCTGCCAGTATAGGTATATTATCAGTGGGGTATTGACAACTTGCAAGGGCAGAGATAATTGCGCCAAGCTGGCTGCATTAAAGCTGCTCGAGTGTGGCACAATGCTTGTGTTATTAAAATTAAAATTAAAAATAAAAATAAAGATGACTGCCTTTCCAGGAGCAGAATTCGGAATCTAATCAAAAGGTTCGGAGCGTTTATATATAGAATAATAATGGATACCCAAAAGTGAGTTAGAGGCTGGAATTGAATCAAGGGGTTTAGATGGTATAATATATGGAATAATGGATTTCCTGACGTGACTTACGGGTTCCAATCTAATCAAAGAATTCTGATGTATAAATAATGGATGCCTTTGAATGAGTTACAGGCTGCAATCGAATCGAGGGGTTCATATAAGAAGATATACTGCAGGAGTTATTTATAATCCTCAATCCATCCCCAGATTTGATTAGCGCCTTGAAATCAGTTCATGGTGCATTTTTTTTAAACTTTACATTTCATTATGTGTTGCAATTTGCCTTGTTCTGTTTGTGCCTCGACTCGCTGAGCTGGTGACATGGAGGGCATTCCACTTCCTTGATCTGTGACCACAGTCACACTGAAGGATTAGTGATTGTGATATCATTCTTGATACTTATCTGGACATCAATCTCAATTTACAAGGAGATTTCAAGGGCAGTGCTATATTAGAATGAAGCCCATTCAAAGTCTTCTCTGGGACAGTTTTCTATGAATGAGATTACAGTTCTGACACCTTGATGTTCTGCCCCTGACAGCCTGCACAAGGAGGTTTATTTTTTTTTAAACCAACAGCAATTACAACTGACAAATGTCTAAAAAAAAAAGCCAGTGACAAGGGCCCCGAGTGTGTGGGAGTGCCGGAGAGCGTCCAATGTGATTGCATCTAATCAGTCACCAAAGTTCTTAAACTAGCCCCTGAACCGTGAAATGCAAAGCAATAGAGCAGCAGGATTATGTTAACCGGGAGTTAGTAGCTGAAAAGTAGGCCGTGTTGCATAAAGCAAAGTGATGGGATTAGCCATCACAAAGTGGTCACTTGTTCACTCAGTCACCCAATGGCGCAGTCGTTTAGATCGGTGTCACTAAACCGAGGATTTATTTTTTATACGTTCCTAGGATGTGGGCGTCGCTGGCAAGGCCGGCATTTATTGCCCATCCCTAATTGCCCTCGAGAAGGTGGTGGTGAGCCGCCTTCTTGAACCGCTGCAGTCGTGAGCCGCCTTCTTGAACCGCTGCAGTCCGTGTGGTGAAGGTGCTTCCACACAGTGCTGTCAGGGAGGGAGTTCCAGGATTTTGACCCAGCGATGATGAAGGAACAGCCGATATATTTCCATGTAGAGGAAATCTTCTGGAAATGACTTGCCTGAGGCAAATGATTAAATGATCGCCTGGTTTTTAAAGGGAGTAGAGGCGAGGATTCCCGTGTTCTTCCGTATGTTGGGCTTTGTGAAATTCAAGAAATTGGACAATATTTTCAGATGAGGTGCCACTTTGTGACAACGAGAAATAAAAAAAAACACCAAAAAAAACTTAAGCCACTAAAGCAGACAACAAATGCAACAAGGACAGAGTCAATAATAATTCGAGGAAACGACCTTAAACTCGAACAGTTAAACAGCGTGCTCTTTGGTCAATGCATTCTAGGATTTGTAGTTCTTGCAGAAGCTGGTCTTGTAAAGACCACAACTCCCAGAAGCTCACGGGCAGTTTCTTGTGTTGCCAACTCTGGTTGGGTGTATTTGCTGGAGGTTTCATTACATTAAATATTGGGAGTTGGGGGAAAAAAAGTCAAGATAGTCAAGAATCATCCAATCGGTAATAAAGAGTCTGTTCGCTTTCCGATTGACGTGGGAAGACGGGGCGCCGCGAAGATGGACCTTTTGGGGCGACCAATGGCGGGAAATGTAATGAAAGATTTTTGGACTCATGGGGAATCATGAGATACAGAGATTGGGCAGGAAAGTGGAGTTGAGGTCGATGATCAGCCATGATCTTATTGAATGACGGAGCAGGCTCAAGGGGCCGTATGGCCTACTCCTGCTCCTATTTCTTATGTTCTTGTGAAACCTCCAGGTAAAGATCCAACCAGAGTTGGCAACCCTGCCCCTCACGGGAGCTTTGTACAAGGCAGCTGACGCTCGGTCACTTGTGTGAATCACCAACGCGAGAAACGGAGGGGAGGAGGGGGGAAGCAGTAAAATCCAGGCAACTAGATATTAAACCATAGGATATCTGCACTATTGCACAAGGGCATGAGACCTCAGCATTCACGAGCGGCAAAATCACCACAAAAAATAGTTTTAGAGAGGACGTTACGTCACCTTGAAGGCGTGCTTGCGGGTGATGTTGTCGGAAGGTTGAACGGGGCTTATTCGGAAGCTGAACAAAGGGATGCTTGCCAGAACTGCCTCCTCTTTGTCATCTGGATTTGAAGAAAAAGCTCACGGTTACTGAATTATCTTTTCAGTTGCAAGGACATCCCATTCTCTCGCACTCTCCATTCTGCATTAAGAGGAAGGAGATGCCGTGTCAGCAGAGAGAAGACCGCGTCTCTGGCCCCCTTGCCCAGCCTGACCATGCACAGTGAATCAATGGCCTCTTGCGCAGCCCCGATTTTCATCACTCCACCATTGGCGGCCGTGCCTTCAGCTGCCTGGGCTCTAAGCTCTGGAATTCCCTCCCGAAACCTCTCCGCCTCTCTCTACTTCACTACCCTCCTTTAAGACGCTTCTTAAAACCTACCATTTTGGCCAAGATTTTGTCCACTTGTCCGAACATCGCCTTAAGTGGCTCGGTGTCAAAATGTTGTTTGATAACGCTCCTGTGAAGCGCCTTGGGGACATTTTAGGCGCTATATAAATGCAAGTTGTTGTGGTTGTATTACGAGGGAAACAGGACGGTAGAGGAAACGGTTAAATTACCCATGCCCACTGACGAAAGAAAACTACTAGGCACTTGGTCTGAGTATTAAACAAGACTTTAATCAACTGTTTTTCAACATGGAGATCTAGTTGTGTCCTTCACTAGTTCCTGTTAAAGAATGTCCTGAGCAAGCTGGGCCCATGCCCGAGTATTTATACTCTCCCTGGACAGCGCCACCAGCAGGCTGCCCAGTATTATTTCATAAGTCATTTCCACATGAATGACAAGATTCATGTCACCCACCACCTTCGACTGGTCAAACACTGTGAACTCGTCCCCCCTTCGCTGTATCTTCCATTCATCTTTAATTTCAGACATCAAGAGATCTCCATTGAAATGAACAGCCGATGTTGAGATCCCCCAGTACCAAAACGTCTGTTGCTACATCTGATTTAATCTTAAAGAACATCAGAAGCAGCGCAAAGCCCTGGGAGAAGCAAAGCACCTAAAGACTGAAGTGGATTCCCTTTTTTCTAGATTGTTCTTTTTTAAAAAAAAATTGAATTGGCAGGTCCTATCCGTCAGGGCAGAGGAGCCTTTGATTGGTCCCAAGTGCATTGGCAGATCAAACCCGGAAATAAGTGAGTAAGGGAATCAATCTAAAGGTCAGCGGTTCAATGTCAGTGGAAGCAAACATCTTCAGCGAAGTGAGTCGGTTTACCCTGGAGCTAACACAAGAACGTTTCTGTTTGTAGCCAGAGCTCCCAAGCCTGTGTTATATATGTATATAAAAAAGCACCATTATTACGTGCCTTGTTGTACTAAATGTTTCCCTAGGTCCCAGGTGAAGAGCTTCAAGGTAAAGAAAGACTTGCATTTATATAGCGCCTTTAACAACCTTGACATCCCCAAATACTTGACAGCCAATGAAGTACTTTTTGAATTGCAGTCGCTGTGGTGATGTAGGAAACATGGCAGCCAATTTGTGCACAGCAAGCTCCCACAAACAGCAATGAGATAATGATCAGATAATGTCGATTGAGGGATAAATGTTGGCCAGGACACCGGGGAGAACTCCCCCCCCCCCCCCCCCCCCACCCACTCTTGTTCGAAATAGTGCCATGGGATCTTTTGCGCCCACCTGAGAGGGCAGACCAGGGCCTCGATTTTAATGTCTCATCCGAAAGACGGCCTATCCGACAGTGCAGCACTCCCTCAGCACTGCACTGAAGTGTTTCCTGCCTGCCCCCGGGCCCACACACATCGCACTCGCTCGCCGAGTTAAAGTCGGGGCTCTGGGGTTCAGTTATGGGCCAGTAACAGCAATACCCAGAGTCGCCGTTCCTCTTGACTACATTCTGAGCCTGGCTCCGAAAGCTGGCAGAAATTAAAGGGGGTTGGGGGGGGGCACTGGGAGTTAGGGGACAGTTTTTAAAATATAAAATATGGTTGAGTTTCAAGGAGATACCGAGATACCGGTCAATAAGAAACTCAGAACTATTCCCATCAGATGATTTCTTTTCCCCAACCTTTATTTGCACAGTATGTGGGGCACAATGAGGTCAATGCTGAGGTACCCAGAGGTCAACAACATCTCAGGTATTATAAGCCAATAAAAAAGATTTAACAAACATAGGCACAGGAGGAGGCCATTCAGCCCCTTGAGCCTATTCCGCCATTCAATTATATCACGGCTGATCTGCATCGCAACTCCAATTTCCCGCCGTTGCTCCATCCGTCGATACCCGAACCCAACAAAAATCTAATGATCTCCGTCTCTACAATTAACCCAGCATCTGTGAATTCCATCCTGCTCCCCTTACACAGCGCAGTGACAGAATTCCCAAAAATATTGGAGGCACAGAGCCGCCCAGAAATGGGAGATATTTTTTCTTTGGTTTTTTTTTTTTTAAGCACCCCACCTACCCCAAGAGTTTGAAAACGAATGACATTTGACTGGATATCAGCGGACAGCCCTGAATTAATGACGCTATTCAGCATCGATCCCCGACAAACTGAGCAAGTGATACTTGGGGCTTCAGCGCAGGTGCAGCAGACGCAGAGAGGCGTTACCTCGGTAGTAGAAGAGGCAGCGATCCGCCAACACAAACCAGCGCTTGTTCCAGGACTTCACTCCTGAGCTCGCCTGCCAAAGACAATGACAGTGTCACAATCCTCGTATTGATTCAAGATAAGAGTGCACGCGATTAACCATGAAACATTCGACATTTCGCTGTCAGCCAACATTTCCCTCAGTCTTTGGGCAGCTCCAGGTGGCCGTGAGATAAGGGGCATGCCCGTCTTGGCTTACCAAGGAATGAAATGATGTCTAATCTTCCCAATATATTGCCCTCATCAGATACTGATGTATCACCCTCAGCAGCCCAATATATTACCCTGTCTGTACCCCAATCTGTATCAAATATATCACACTCTCTGCAGGTACCGATATATTACCAAAAATACTGCGGATGCTGGAAATCTGAAATAAACACAGAAAATGCTGGAAATACCAATTTCTGATGAAACTTCATCGACCTGAGAAGTTAGCCCTGATATCATTGGAAAGGCGGGGAGGGAGCTGGAGTGGCGGGGCGGGGGGGGGGGGGGGGGGGGCGGGGAGGGCCGGAGTGCGGGGGGGGGGGGGGCAGTCGCAGTCAGCGGCCAGGAAACCGGGAAATGCAGAGGTGAAGCCGAATTTAACGGCAGGACCTCACTAGAACTTTTTTTGAAACTCAGGCTTCCCGCCCGGGAGCTGGCCAGCTTGAAGGCTGTCCCACTGACGGGCAGGAAAGCCAGCCGCACAAGGCAGCAGCCAGGTACCGTCGCTGAATATCCTGATCACAGATGGGACACGGGCACACTTGGACTCGGCTGGTGGGCGGGGTGGGGTGGGGGGGAGGGGACTGAAGTGGTCTGATCACCTCGATCTGCACAGGATTGGTTTCGATAGATTCCTACTTCATGTCTCATGCCTTGCTCCAATGGTTTAACGCTTTGTTCCAATTCTAAAGTGTTTATTGCTTGGCCACAATAGCGTGGCTTTATATCTTATGCTGGATGACTCGCTTTGCATTTAGTGCTTGGACCTAATGGCTTTGTGCTCCGTTGCTATGGCATTGTATTTGTTGCTGAGCGATGATGGCTCCACACTCCGTCCCGAATGCTCTGTAAACGTTTTGGTCTTGATGGCTTTGCACTCAGTTTCGATAACCCCAGTGCTGGGCTCCAATGACTCAGAATTTGACTGAAGTCTCTCAATCAATGCAAGTTTCTGTTAGCCAAAACATATTCGCTAGAACTGTATAAAACACTAGTTAGGCCGCAGCTAGAATACTGCGTACAGTTCTGGTCACCACATTACACTGGAGAGGGTACAAAGGAGATTTACGAGGCTGTTGCCAGGACTGGGGGATTTTAGATATGAGGAAAGATTGGATGGGCCGGGGTTGTTTGCTTTGGAACAGAGGAGGCTGAGGGGAGATTTAATTGAGGTGTATAAAATTATGAGGCCTAGATAGAACGGATAGGAAGGACCTATTTCCCTTAGCAGAGAGGTCAATAACCAGGGGGCATAGATTTAAAGTAATTGGTAGGAGGTTTAATGGGGATTTAGAAACATAGAAACATAGAAGATAGGAGCAGGAGTTGGCCATTCGGCCCTTCGAGCCTGCTCCGCCATTCAACGAGATCATGGCTGATCATCCAAACCCTAGCACCCGGTCCCTACACCGACAGCCATCCCACCCAAGCCCTATCCCCGTAACCCCGTGTATTTAATCCCCCCTAACACTAAGGGCCAATTTTTATCATGGCCAATCAACCTAACCCGCACATCTTTGGACTGTGGGAGGAAACCGGAGCACCCGGAGGAAACCCACGCAAACAATGTGCAAACTCCACACAGACAGTCACCCGAGGCCGGATTTGAACCCGGGTCCCTGGCGCTGTGAGGCAACAGTGCTAACCACTATGCCAGAGGGTGGTGGGGGTCTGGAACTCATTGCCTGAAAGGGTGGTAGAGGCAGAAACCCTCATCACATTTAAAAAGTACTTGGATATGCACTTGAAGTGCCGTAACCTACAGGGCTACGGAGCAAGAGCTGGAATGTGGGATTAGGCTGGAGAGCTCTTTGTCGGTCAGCACAGACACAACGGGCCGAATGGCCTCCTTCTGTGCCGTAAATTTCTATGATTCTGTGATTCTATGAAAGAAACCCAAAACAGCGGCAGAGATGGTAAAATATTTCCCACGCTCCCGCTTTGTGGAGAGAAGGGAAGTACTCTCCAGAGCACAGAAGAGTTTGGGAAACTGTTCAATATTTCGTATAAATATAACTGACCTTGAGATCACATTTTAGACACCAAATGGACCTCTTAATTATATTCCCTCTTGACTGCCTGTACTAACCCCAGTTCACACATACCAACTTACCTTAGGCATTTTCATCTAATGTCACTACAGAAGAAATATTACATCAAAAATTTTATTTTTCTCATTAAAAATAACTCTTGCTTCGCTCCTTTCACATTAGTTCTTTGGTGTTAATTAAGAAGACCCTTCAAACGCTGTCCCGCAGAAGGTCTCCAGCTGAAAGGCCATTTCCCTGGGTTTTGACGCTGCATCGACTGAAACGCGCACGGAGTCACATGTTCAATAACAGCACCGAGTTCTGGCGTCTAACCTGCACCCTGCTGAATAAGCACTAACTCCACAGTAATGCAGAGAGTCATTTTTACTCTGCTGAGCGTGCAACAAGTCACACAGTGAGTAACCCTCACACTACCAGATAACAAGCAAATCTGTGAAGTCACGCAGGGAGAAATCTTTACCCTGCTGAATACCAACTCCATTCAGTTATAAAATGTGGTGAAATCATAAACGCGGATGTAACAGACTAGTTTATAATTTTGCTGCAACAAGTGCACGGAACCAATGTTTGCACCTAATATGCAGTGAATAACCCTCACACAGCAACTCCATAGTTACCCAGGGTATAATCCTTACCCTGCTGAATAAACAGGGCAGCATATAACTCTCAGTGAACAAAGTGCACCAAATGAAAGCACCTGCCATTGAGTGTACTGGGAACGCTAAAGGGGCAGTGTTAGTGCTCTGGCCATGGTTCCTATTGTAAGAGAGCCATAAGCAATGTGTGGTATTTTAGACAGCCTCATGGAAGTTATCTTCTGCACTTCACAAGGTGCTGCCTGGTTTGAGGAAATACAAATGCGAAGCGTGGCTTGGGCGGAGATTGCAGGGCGATACGAAGGAACTTATGAAAGGATGGGACAGGGTAAATAGAAGCAGATTGCTTCCAGTAGTCGAGGGGTTAAGAACGAGGCTGCCACAGACACAAGATTAAATGAGAGAGATTTAGAAGTGGGCAGGAGAAACCTCTTCGCACAGAGAGTGGCGAGGCTGTGGAATTCACTCCCAGAGTCAGTGGTTGAGGCAGAAACGATGTCAACATTCAACGATTAGATGGGAGAGGTGGATGAAGAGAAAGAAGTTGAAGGGATATGGGAGCAGGGTGGACAGGAGCTATACTGTACCTGCTTAAACAGCCAGCCATGCTTCAGAACATTGGCTTTCGGATTCCTCTTCATCGAGTTTGACCTCTTGCCAAAGGAAGCATTCTTCTTTGATGACCTGGAAGTCTGTTAACAGACGGTATTAAAACAATCGGGCCAACACGCTGATGCCTTTTCTAAAATAGCACTGGGCTGCCCCACTGACATCAACTAAAAACAAATAAATGTGCCCCCACCACCCACCACTTTTTAAAGGGTCACAACTAATAAGGGCCTTAAGCATAAAAGAAAAAGTAAACTTATCAAACTAAATAAAAATATTATACCTAGCGTCCACTACACACTCCATCAGTCGCGGAAGGCCTCGAGTGCACTGGCGGACACCGTGTTCTTCTCCAGGGCCACCTGGGCATGGACAAGAAGGCGGAAGAGAGGCAGGCAACCAGAGTGACCACTCTCCCCACCAACAGGCTGTGTCCAACCTGGACATATAAATGACCACCTTGGCCAGGCCAAGGAGCAAAGGAGGTCCTCCGACTTGCCCATTCCCCTCCGCACCGAGTGTTGCTGTGGTTTAATCTAGAAATGGTGACTGCAGTTTGTAGTTAAAGGTGGGTGGGAGAGACACAGTCTGCACCAGGCTATAGGGCAGAGTCCGTCGGGAAACTTCCCAGGCGATTTGACCCTGAATAAACTCCCTTCTCTGGAACCCTGTTCCTCTATCCTCCGCAGGTAAAAAACAAAAGCCGGTGCGGACGCTGCCAGAGTTTAGGGAGTCAGCTTGCAGGGCGGATGGGGCAGAGAGGCACGAGTCCCACTGTTGGCGTATCTCTGGTGCCTGCCTGTCCCAAGTGGTTTGGGTGCCACTTCGGTGCCCATCAATCATTTAGGAGAGTTTGCCCATGGCCCACTCTCCCTGATCCTCGCTATGTCCTTCACCTCCTCCTGTGCAAGGGGTATGATCTGTTTTATTTTAATTATACCATATCTTTGGGTCTGTTGTAGACTATAATCGACAGAGATTGTTTGCTATGATCAGTCAACAACTCCATTATCATTGTATCAATAAAGCATGGCGTGATGGGCAAGCATGAGACTCTGGTACAGCTGCAGCAAGCCCAATACTGGAATAGCATAAAGAGCCGAATAGACGTTTGGTGCCTTAATGAGCTCAATGCTCCTCGTACCAGGAGAGAACCCGTGCTCTGTAACCATCAGTAGATATATTCCTCTCTCCAACACTTGTGATTCCAAACAGCAAGCTAAATTAGGTCAACTGTGAGACTGGAGCCTGCCAGCCAGTTACTCAAGATGCATAAAACCCATAACCTACTTACCAACATCCATTAACTGTGCCAGTTACAACAAGAGGCTCTGTATAGTTGCATTTAGGCTCAGTTACAACGTGCTGTACATTTACAAACCGTTGGCACAGTTTAGAGAGATTGTGGTTCAGCTCGATATGGATTGAGCTTTATGACACCCCAGAAGTGGGGAGTGGGGAGGGGTGGCAGGGTGGCAGGCGGGTACTGGTTGAACCAGTTTTAGGTACATTGCCAAGGCTGCCCAGTGCAGTGACGTCAATGACCGTTTGTTCTTTTGGTGGTAGCTTCACCTTCCCATACAACAGGCGAACGTGTGCCTGTATCGTAATACATGCCATCTTCACCCTCCCATCCGACGGGTCTGTCTGTATTGTAATAGCGTGCCATCTTCACCCTTCCATGTGCCTGAACTGCCGTGAAGTACCATGCTTACCCTGACTGCCTGTTCCTGAGAGGTTTCTGAAACCAATGTGTGATTGGACATCTCACTGGCAATGCTGGTTGGGCGATGCCCCCCTCCTCCTTCACCTCGCACTCCTCCTGCCCGGTTTGACATGTTAGATTTTGGCCTGCAATGACAAATGCAACAGTATTTAGAAAAAGATTGAAAATACAGATAGAATTCCCGGATACTGATTGAATAGCTGATGTTGCATATTGTTATGTGCTGAATTTGTGTGCATGTGTTTCTGGTGTATCCATGTGCGTTATATCTGTGCATATTGCGTGCATATGTGTTATTGATGTACATCTGTTATATGTGTACAGGTAGTACGTGTTGTATTTTTAAAAATTATTGCCCATCCCTAATTGCCCTCGAGAAGGTGGTGGTGAGGTGCCTTCTTGAACCGCTGCAGTCAGTAAGGTGAAGGTTTTCCTTGTGGTTTGATACAATGGGGCAGCTTGCTGGGCCATTTCAGAGGGCAGTTAAGAGTCAACCACATTGCAGTGGGTCTGGAGCCAGACCGGGTAAGGATGGCAGATTTCCTTCCCTGAAGGACATTAGTGAACCAATTAGTGGTTTTTATGACACTTTCATGTTTCATGTTCGCCATTACTGATACAAGCTTTTCTTAAAATTCCAGATTCTTTTTTATTTAATTAACTGAATTTAAATGCCCCAGCTACCGTGGTGAGGTTTGAACTCATCCGGGTCGATTTTCATTGACCCGTGGAGTGGGGTTTGGAGGTGTGCGGGGGGGTTAAAGTCCCGAATTCGGGGGTCCCGACACCATCCCGCCCCCAACCCGCCTCCATGTAAGTTTCAAAGGTGGGAAGGGATTAGTGCCAATTAACTGCCTGTTAACAGGTAGTTAACAGGCAGTTTTTAGCCTAATCCCTATTTTTAAGGTTGAAGTGTGGGATTCCCGACGGCTCCAAACCACGCCAAGTTAGAGGAGTCGGGCCGTCGGGTTGAAGGGCTTGGAGGGGGCGAGATGTAGGCGTTCAGGTGAGTGATATGTGCATGAGCGCAAAGGTAAGTGTGCTGGAGTGTCTAAAGTGATTAAATAAGTTTTAGATGTCTTTTCTTACCTTTTCAGCCTTCCTTCCTCTAGGTTTCGGGAGTCCATCATCTAACCAGCACAGAAAGCAGAATGGCTACGATCTGTCAAAAGTGACAGCCTGCAGCTTTCTGTGCCGGTGAGATTTCTAACTGAGTCTGTGTAGAAGGACTCAGGTTAGAAGTAAGACTGCCAGTGTTTGACAGCTTCAAACAGCTGTCAAACACTGATATTTCATCTGTCAAAAGGCCTTGACAAATGAAATTTCAGTCTGTGACATCACCTGTTGCCGGGTGGCCCTTAATTGGCCTGCTGAGCGGGCTCAACAAGGTCAATCAAGTTAAAATCGCGTGGATTGGCCGCATCTCGATGGAGGCGGGACTGCAACCCCGAAAGTTGTAGTCCCGCCTCCTTCCCAACTTCTGAATGAAAATCACCCCCATCGTCTCCGGATCATTAGTCCACACATATACCTCTGGATTACTAGTCCAGTAACATAACCACTATGCTACCATAGTGTATATGCTACCATATGTATGCATTATATTGGTATGTTATGTATGTGTAGTGTATTGTATCTGTACATGTGGTTTTTCTATGCTAAACCAAATAGGCTACGATCTCTGGCTCAAAGTTTTTGACTTAAGGCAAGCCAAAAAAAACTGTACTGAAATAATTAGGAGCCTGAAAATTTTGTGGATCCTCTCCCGTTCCATTTATAAATCCAGAATCAAAGGCGCTAGACTAGTCACAGAGTAGCTGCTGTGCTGAAGGAAGATTGTTGGAATTTAATCTTTCAGTCCCATAATAGCTTTGTAGCAATTCAGCCCCATGAGCTCATGCACACAGAGGGAACATTTCCTCAGTGCCCAGAGGGGAAATCGCCTCCCGCATTCTCTCCGCTTCATCAACACTCACAGACACTGTCTTTTTCAAACGTTTTGCCGAGGTTTAGTCACTTTACTGAAACTACAGCAGATTCACATTGCGAGCAGTCCGTCTTTCGGATGCGAGGTCAAACCTAAGTGGACGGAAAATAATTCCATGGCGCTATTTTGAAGAGGAGCAGGGGAGTTATCCCCGGTGTCCTGGGCCAATATTTATCCCTCAATCAACATCACCAAAAAAAAAAACAGATTATCTGGTCATGATCACATTGCTGTTTGTGCGCAAATTGGCTGCCGCGTTTCCCACATTTACAACAGTGACTACACTTCAAAAAGTACTTCATTGGCTGTAAAGCGCTTTGGGATGTCCTGAAAGGCGCTGTAGAAATGCAAGTGACTTTTTACGTCTACCCGAGAGGGCAGACAGGGCCTCGGTTTAACGTCTCAGCTGATGGACAGCACCTCCGACAGTGCAGCACTCCCTCAGCACTGCACTGGAGTGCCAGCCTAGTTTTTGAGCTCAAGTCCCTGGAGTGGGACTTGAACCCACAACCTTCTGACTCAGAGGCGAGTGAGCCACGGCTGGCTCAGCTGCCCTATTTCTCTGCTCAGCTAAGCTATAAAGCAACATCTTCATTTCAAAGAAAATGAATTCTAGTCAATGAAACTTCCAAATTCTTCTGAAATCCAATATAACAATTTAACTTAATGTGCAAGTGTCTGATATATATCCCGAGGCCTCCCCGACTCTCTCAGTGCACAAACCAGCTCCGATAAATAGAAATATTCACATTTCATTAATGGCTCAAAAACATTGCCTCAGAGTCTGAAAGAGCAAGCTTCTTGGTTCTGCCTCGAAGCACGTCTGTCAATAGTGATTTATTGAGACCAGCGCTGTTGGCACGCACAGTAAGCTACGAGTCGTGAGTTTAACATTCACACACACCCATTTCCCAGTTATAGCTCGTTAATGTGACAAACAGAGGGAGTTGTGATGAATAGGAAGTTTCATTACGTTTCGGATTATACGGAGTCTTCATATTTCTCAGAACTCTTCTCAGGACTAGCTCACGACTCGAGAATTCTGCTTGCTGCTGAACCCATCCTAGCTGAATTGACAACAGCGCCAGGAGACTGTCAGAGACAAAGGGGGACAGTTTTAACCGCGATCAGGTGAAAGGCTGGTTTTACACGCTGGCCGATTTTACTCTACAGGGGCGAGTAATATCGAGCGAGGTATAAAACCGGCGTTCCACCCAATCCCATGGGATTCCCCGCCGGTGAGTCAGGTTGAAATTACCACCCGCCCCCCAACACCAAAGTGATCGTTTGGATGGCGCCAGTGCGCAAATGACAATCGCAAACTCGTTTATCGGCATGCTTTGTTCTGTAGAGGCTCTGTTGAGTCCAAAGAGGCTTTGCAACTAGGTGACAAACAAATTTGTATGTGCCACCAACTCGGTGGGCTGCAGCCTGTTTTGGGCGCTTGTGGAAATATTTCCTATTGGCTGCAGGCATAATTAGCAATCAATTAGGAAGATCACCTTGGAGACAATTCTGGAAAGCGCAGCTGATCCACTATCCCTCGTTTTACACTATCGCCCAATGTCATGAACCCCTATGGGCCTTGCTCCTTCAGACGGGTTCCTCAAAATAAACAACAACTTGTACTTATACAGCGCCTTTAACGTCGTAAAGCATCCCGAGGCGCTTCACGGGAGCGATTATCAAACAGAGTTTTGACACCGATCCACCTCAGGAGAGATTGGGAAAGGTGACTAAAAGCTTGGTCAAAGAGGTAGGTTTTTAAAAGAGGAGAGTGAGGTAGAGTAAGGAGCGTCTAAAAGGAGGAGAGAGAGGTGGCGGTGTACTGGGAGGGAATTCTAGAGCTTAGGGCCCAGGCAGTTGAAGGCACGGCCGCCAATGGTGGAGCGATTA
This sequence comes from Somniosus microcephalus, assembly GCF_052327205.1. Classification (NCBI taxonomy): domain Eukaryota; kingdom Metazoa; phylum Chordata; class Chondrichthyes; order Squaliformes; family Somniosidae; genus Somniosus; species Somniosus microcephalus. The sequence continues at coordinate 16,979,712 of NC_141004.1, read as the reverse complement.
AAATCAGGATTGCGCAAGAGGCCAGAATAAAACAATATTCCTGTCTTTTGTACTTGAAGTATCAATTTGAGCAGCGCTATTTCTTAGCAGCTGTACATTTGAAACTAAACACAAGTAAGGAGTAGAGATGAAAATTTGGTCCCTCTTTATTAGTCATCACAAAGTCCAGCTCAGCAAATGAATCCAGCAAGTAGCTGATTCAGAGAGACCTGGGAGGTCCTGTTTTTCATTCCCCTGGTCTTTGCTAAGTTAGCTGATCTCAAATTGGGCAGCAGCACAGGCTACAAGTGGTCTCAGTGTCTCTGCTTTAGGGAAAAGATAATTAAAAAAATCAGCCAGGATCAGGGTCAGCAGTCACCCACCGTTGACTGGACTGCAGACACTCGCTGTGAAGACTCGCATGCGGCGAATGGTATTTCGACAAGGTCGTGGAGGGCAATCAGCACCCACGGAACTAGAGCCCTTCAGGAGGTAAGCAAAGAGAGGTCAACCAGGACTCATGGAACTAGACCCCCCCACAGGAGATGAGGAATGAGGTGGCAACCAGGACCAATGAAACCAGACTGCTTCAGGAGATGAGGAGTGAGATGGCAACCAGGACCCATGGAACGAGACCCCTTCAGGAGATGAGGAGTGAGTTGGCAACCAGGACCTATGGAACGAGACCCCTTCAGGAGATGAGGAGAGAGTTGGCAACCAGGACCCATGAAACCAGACTGCTTCAGGAGATGAGGAGTGAGATGGCAACCAGGATCCATGGAACGAGACCCCTTCAGGAGTGAGAGGGAAACCAGGACCCATGGAACTAGACCCCTTCAGGAGATGAGGAGAGAGAGGGCAACCAGGACCCATGGAACTAGACCACTTCAGGAGATGAAGAGTGAGATGGCAACCAGGACCCATGGAACTAGACCCCTTCAGGAGATAAGGAGAGAGAGGGCAACCAGGACCCATGGAACGAGACCCTTTCAGGAGATGAGGAGTGAGATGGAAACCAGGACCCATGGAACTAGACCCCTTCAGGGGATGAGGAGAGAGAGGGCAACCAGGACCCATGGAACGAGACCCTTTCAGGAGATGAGGAGAGAGAGGGAAACCAGGACCCATGGAACTAGACCTCTTCAGGAGATGAAGAGTGAGATGGCAACCAGGACCCATGGAACTAGAGCCTTTCAGAAGATGGAGAGAGAGAGAGCAACCAGCACACATTGAACCAGACCCCTATAGCAGAGGTGCGAGAGAGGAAAACTGTCAATAAGATGGAGAGAAAAGGTCATGAGAGACTTACTTGTCCTCCAGCTTGAAGATGCAGTTCTCGATGGGCACCACCCCTGTCACTGGGTCCTGGAACGTGGTAGTTCTTTCATTGTGACTGAAAAACAATAGAAGAGGTTGAGCACCAAGGCATCATTTATTCTAAATAGTTAGCCTGTGCCAATGGTTTACACTTGGGGTTAGAAGTGCACAGTGTGGCCAGCAACTCCAAAGGTTTGGTAGCTCTGTTGCCAATACTCGAGGATGTGAAGTGCTCGGTTTCTCATCAGCAGGCCTGAACCACTTTCCAGCTGCAGTTGCGAGGGCAGGAAGGTGACCTGCTCCAACTCAACTGGCAGCGTCACTGAGCAGCCACAATAAGCTGCAAGAGAATGGCAGGGGATGGCATTCCATTCAGTTTCCCCCCCCCACCGAGGTCAGATGCGAGGCCTTCACACAACACCTCCTCCGTCCCTTATAAATAACAGGATGAAAGGAGCCCCACAAGGTAATCTAACCTGTGGCTCTGCACTGCTCCAGTACAACACGAAAAAACAGCAGTCCCACTCCGCCGACGGAAGTGCGGTGGAGCAGAGTTTCAGTCTGTCAATGGAGCCAGCCACATACCCAATCTCCAATTGCGTGACGGGGGTCATCATCATGTTTGGGGCAGGTGGCCCATGCCTCTGAAGACAAATCAAAGACGCCTGTTCCGATCTTATAGAGTCATAACGGCACAGAAGGAGGCCATTCGGCCCATCGAGTCCGTGCCGGCTCTCTGTAGAGCAATCCAGTCAGTCCCATTCCCCCGCTCTCTCCCCGTAGCCCTGCAAGTTTATTTCCCTCAAGTACCTATCCAGTCTCCCCTTGAAAACATTGAGTGTCTCCGCTTCCACCACTTCCGTCGGCAGCGAATTCCAGGTCCTCACCACTCGCTGCGTAAAAAAGTTTTTCCTCACGTCCCCCCTGTATCTCTTGCCCAAAACCTTAAATCTGTGTCCCCTAGTCCTTGTACCATCAACTAGTGGGAACAGCCTTTCCCCGTCTAGCCTATCCAAACCCGTCATAATCTTGTACACCTCTATCAAATCACCCCTCAACCTCCTTTGCTCTAATGAAAACAAATCCAGCTTCTCCAACCTGTCCTTGTAGCTAAGATCCGCCATCTCCATAACCATTCTGGTAAATCTCCTCTGCACTCGCTCAAGTGCCTTCACATCCTTCCTAAAGTGTGGTGACCAGAACTGGACGCAATACTCCAGTTGTGGCCTAACCAGTGCTTTATCTAGTGGCATAACTTGGTGCGTCACCCAGTCCTTCTAATATGGGGACCCTGTGGCCCTTCCTAGGCTGAAGCCAAAAAGAGGATTTTTGTTGCTTCAGCTCCTGAAGGAACTAAGGGCTTTGATCCTCTCTGGGATGGATTGAGGGGTTGCCAACTTCTCCAGGAATTAAAGATTAATTACCTGGACACTGTTGCAAGTAACCCAGGAGAATATTAAGAGGGACGTTAAGCAAAACATTTTTTTTTTTTTTTTTTTTTTTTTTTTAAATGAACACTTTCATTTATTAGTTTTCCAAATATTGGAGATATTGGGTAAAAGGCTGATTGACCGGGCGGGGTGGTTGGAGGCCATGTGATGAATCCTCCAGGAATACGGCCAACCAGAGTTGGAGACACCAGATGGATTACTTTTGTTTGTTGGGGACTTCAACCAGGTCCTGAACGAAACTCTCGCCAAGCCCCTGCTGGTAGGAGTGCCGCGGGGGCCAAATCGGGGCTTAAGAGGAGGAATTTCCAGCGTAGCCTGGAAACTATTCCTTGATGAAGACTCACTCACCACCCCCCCCACCCAAAATTTAGGGCGGGGCGGTATTTAAATGGGCAGATACTCACCAGGTTCCGTCCCAAATTCCTGCCCCGCGCCCTCCCCACTTCCATGTAGAAATCTCCTTTTCTACCCTCCCCCAACATCTTTAATGCATTGGAGCTCCAGTTCCCATTCACTGTGTTAGTGATGGCAAGTCTCATAAATGATTAAACACAGCTCAATAAACAGGGTAACATAGAGGTCCGCTCCACACTGCCCAGGACTAAGTGTGCTGGTACCAAATCAACTGATACAGGACAATCATTAGTAAACCATCCATAAATAAACAGACCAACATTTCGCAAGAACGCAACCACGTTTAGCAACAGAGAAAGACCACCAGGTCCAAGAAATTTGCCTCTTTTTTGGTGATTACCCACATTAATGTAGACAAATGTGAGGTCATCCACTTTGGACCTAAAAACAACAACTTCTATTTATATAGTAAAACGTCCCAAGGTGCTTCACAGGAGTATTTTAAGACAAAAAATTTGACACCGAGCCGCATAAGGATAAATTAGGGCAGGTGACCAAAAGCTTGGTCAAAGAGGTAGGTTTTAAGGAGCATCTTAAAGGAGGAAAGAGAGGTAGAGAGGAGGAGAGGTTTGGGCAGGGAATTCCAGAGCTTAAGACCTAGGCAACAGAAGGCACGGCCACCAATGGTTGAGTAATTATAATCTGGGATGATCAAGGATGAACAGGGTACAGTACTTTTTAAATGGTGAAAGGCTAAAAACAGTGGAGGTCCAGAGACTTGGGGGTCCAGGTACATAAATCATTAAAATGTCATGAACAGGTACAGAAAATCAAAAAAGCTAAAGGGATGCTGGCCTTTATATCTAGAGGACTAGAATACAAGGGGGTAGAAGCTGTGCTGCAGCTGTACAAAACCCTGGTTAGACCACACCTGGAGCACTGTGAGCAGTTCTGGGCACCACACTTTAGGAAGGATATACTGGCCTTGGATTGAGTGCAGCGTAGGTTTACCAGGACGATACCCGGACTCCAAGGGTTAAGTTACGAAGAGAGATTACACAAATTAGGGTTGTATTCCCTAGAATTTAGAAGGTTAAGGGGTGATCTGATCGAAGTTTTCAAGATATTAAGGGGAACAGATAGAGAGAAACTATTTCCACTGGCTGGAGATTCTAGGACTAGGGGGCAGAGTCTAAAAATTAGAGCCAGACCTTGCAGGAGTGAAATTAGGAAACACTTCTACACACAAAGGGTGGTAGAAATTTGGAACTCTCTTCCGCAAACGACAATTGATGCTCGATCAATTGTTAATTTTAAATCGGAGATTGATACCTTTCTGTTAACCAAAGGTATTAAGGGATATGGACCAAAGGCGGGTATATGGAGTTCGGTCGCAGATCAGGCATGATCTCATTGAATGGCGGAGCAGGCTCGAGGGGCTGAATGGCCTCCTCCTGTTCCTATGTTCTCATCCTCTCCCTCAATCCTTTCTCCCTAGAAACATATATACAGGAAACTTTGGTTTATCCGGAGGTTAAAAGTCCGGAAAGCTCTATCTACCGGCAAAATTCAGGAGCCGTTTTCTATAAGTATTTTTACTTCTCATTGCTTTTTTTTCCCCAGTCAGGCTCTGCAAGGTCTGTAGCTAAGCAACAGCTTCAGCTAGAGACGCTTTTAAGCTGCAGCCAACTGTTCTGAAGCTGTTGCTAAGCAACAGGGTTTGTTGATTCACACGGAGCTGAAAATCTCCGTATGTTTCAACATGTCCGGCAGTTTTGATATAACGGCAACAGTTCGGTCCCGTCGGTGCCGGATATCACAAAGTTTCCTGTAATTGAGTTCTGAACCCACCTATACTGTCTACTTCAATAGGCTTTCAACAACAACAACTTGCATTTATACAGCACCTTTAACATAATAAAAAGTCCCAAGGCGCTTCACAGGAGCGTTATCGAACAAAATTTGAAAACAAGCATCATAAAGAGATATTAGGACAAGTAGGTCAAAGCGGTAGGTTTTAAGGAGCATCTTAAAAGGAGGAGAGGTGCAGAGTCCGAGAGATTTAGGGAGGGAATTCTAGAGCGTAGGGCCTAGGCAGCTGAAGGCATGGCCGCCAATGGTGGAGCGATTAATATCGGGGAGGCCAGAATTGGAGGAGCGCAGAGATCTCGTAGGGTTGTAGGGCTCAAGGAGGTTACAGAGATAGGGAGGGGGCGAGGCCATGAAGGGATCTGAACACAGGGATGAGAATTTTAAAATCAAGGCTTTGCCGGACTGGGAGCCAATGTAGGTCAACAAGCACAGGGCTGATGGGTAACTTATTCCACAATCATATAACATAAGAAATAGGAGCAGGAGTCGGCCATTTGGCCTTTTGAGCCTGCTCCGCTATTCAATAAGATCATGGCTGATCTTCTACCTTATCTCCACTTTCCTGCACTATCCCCATATCCCTTGATTCCCTTAATATTCAAAAATCTATCGATCTCTGTCTTGAATATACTCAACGACTGAGCCTCCACAGCCCTCTGGGGTAGAGAATTCCAAAGATTCACCACTCTCTAATTTAAGACATTTCTCCTCATCTCAGTCCTAAATGGCCGACCCATTACTCTGACCTCTGGTTCTAGACTCCCCAGCCTGGGGAAATATTCTCCCTGCATCTACCCTGTCGAGCCCTGTAAGAATTTTGTATGTTTCAATGAGACCACCTCTCATTCTTCTAAACTCTAGAGAATATAGGCCTAGTCTACTCAATCTCTCCTCATAGGACAATCCCCCCATCCCAGGAACCAGTCTGGTGAACCTTCGTTGCACTCCCTCTATGGCACGTATATCCTTCCTTAGGCAAGGAGACCAAAACTGTACACAATACTCCAGGTGTGGTCTCACCAGGGCACTATATAATTGCAGTAAGACGTCTTTACTCTTATACTCAAAAATCCTCTTGTAATAAAGGCCAACATACCATTTGATATATTACCCTTTGGATGAAACCCTCCTGCATGGCTTCTGATTGTCACTCCTGACCTCCAGATTTTTAACTCACATTCCCTGGAATTTGAACCCTTCACAATAGTGAACAATTCCACTGGCTAAACTTTGTCAATCCCCTTTGCAATCTTCAAAACGTCAATGAATCCTCTTCTATTCCAAAGAAACGGAGTCCAAATTCCTTAACCTTTGCATTTAACTTAAATTTCTGATACCCGGAGTCACTGTTGTTGCCTGCGTCTAGTATCTCATTAAGGGGAACGACGTGCTTCCTATCAATAGGTGACTAGAACTGCACACAACACTCCAGATATGCAGGAAAACCAACTAAGTCATCAGTTTCTGCTTACGTGAGCCAGACTCTCACTCTTGGGGAGGGGGTGTTTTGAGCAGAAATAGTCTCATCAGCCATCGGAACAGTTGGAAACCCAGAGATTAGAACCAGAGGGGAGATGAGGAGAATTATTTTTTCTTTGTAACTCAGCAAGTTGTTGTGGTCTGGAATGCACCGCCTGAAAGGGTGGTGGAAGCAGATTCAAGACTAATTTTCAAAAGGGAATTGGGATATATACCTGGAAAAGGAAAAAATTTGCAGGGTTACGGGAAAAGAGCAGAGGGGTGGGGGGGGGGGTGGCTGTAGAACGCATTGGATAGCTCATTCAAAGAGCCAGTATGGGCACGATGGGCCGAATGGCCTCCTTCTGTGCTGTATGATTCTATAATTACTTTCTCCTCATTCCAGGAGGGCCAAGCTCCTTGCTGTAGCAGGCCAAGGTGCCCCACACCACCCCTCCCCGCCATACTAATCAGACACAGTGAGATGAGAAGACAAACACTGTTCTTAAAAAATGCCACTGCATGCACATCATTTCTGGTGCCGAGGGGGGACACGATCCAATGGCCACCGCCTCAAGAACAAGAGGTGACCCACGGCCGTATCCAACACGCAAGCGGCCTCCGACTGCTCAGCGACCTTTTAAACACCGGCCTCGTTTTTGTTTCATCTGAGCTTCAAATACAAGTCCTTTTGCTGCACCCAAAATGCACGCCCACATCTTAAAGTCACCCAAAAATAGCATTTACTGTACAACGACGATTCCGGCACAAGGCTGCTGAACGAGCGAGGTGCCTACACGAAAAGAAATCCTGCCTTGCAAAACCAACAATTCCCGATGCAAGGGTCACTTCTCTTGAAAGCGAGAAGAATTGCAGGAATATTTTCTCCACCGCATCAAGAAAAGAAAAAAAAATCCTAAAATTCTATCTGGGAGCATCCAGCGACTGGAAAAGGATCTGCGCGGTTGTTATAGACAAGGGAACATCTCCCCAAATCAAACCTAGTCGCGTAAACAGCTGGAATGAGTGGTACGGGGTTTTCCCCCTTTTGCTAGCACAACCCTTACCATTGGCCGCCTGCCCCCATTCTACTGCAAGCGTCACGCTTCTTTGCTCATTCTGTAAACGTCTCTTCAGTATCCACTTGCTTCTGTGTAACGCTGATAGCAATCATCAGCCGCCAGCGTGCGAGGCATCAAAGTTACTTTCATGAATAAAACAATTGTCGTCAGGTTACTCAGCCCTGGCAGGGTTGATTATTTTTGTTACTGTGTGTCTGGGATATCATCGGCATGGCGAGGAGTCAAAGTCCTGCCCTCACCCTCTCCCACCATAGCCTGCCCGCTAACTACACACCACCCCTCGCTAAACCAGGAACTGTTTAACACGGGAGTGTTTTAATTTCCACCCAAATTTTCTTTCCAATTTCTCCCCTTTTCCCCCTGAAGACGTTGACTCTTGATGAGATACAGCAGGCCTGTGCAGCAGGTCTACCCTAAAATGGTGTTCTTCATTTGCGGCGCAGTCTTACGTGCTAAGTGGCTGTAGGGGGTATCCAACACGCAAGAGGACTCCCATTGCTAACTGCAATCCTGTCCTAAAAGCATGCCCTTTACTAGCTGGCGTCATTTTTCCCCCCTTCCTTAGCTCATGGTCAGTTGTACCATCCCGCCTGCTGCCACAGCGCAGATCATCTGCATGGCCCCAGGAGTCGAACCTGGGGTCTTTCGGTCTTTATAGCTTTGAAATAAACCAGGTCATTGGTGGAGCTTGAAAATGAAGGGTTAGAATCATAGAATGACACGGCACAGGAGGAGGCCATTCAGCCCATTGTGCCTGCGCTGACTCTTTGAAGGAACTATCCAACTGGTCTCATTCCCCTGCCTTTTCCCGGAGCCCTGCAAACTTTCCTCTTCAAGTATTTAGCCAATTCCCTTTTGAAAGTTATTGAATCTGCTTCCACCGCCCTTTCAGGCAGCGCGTTCCAGATCACAACGTTTTTAAAAAATCTCATCTCCCCGCTGGTTCTTTTGCCAAATACCTTAATACAATATAATTTTAAAAAGCACATGTCTGGTAAGTGGAACCCCCGGGTCCATTCCAATCTCATTTACTGCTCTGCGTTATTGAGATGAGGACCCAATCTCTTCTACCAAGCTGTACTAAGCTCGATGGTTTCAAGTTAGCTTTGATTCTTGACAGATTTGCAACACAGGAGACAACACATTCAGACTCAAAGGGCTCGATTTTGTCAATGGGGAGCTTTTGGAGGCGGGACTCCCACTTTTTGGGTTGTAGTCCCGCCTCCATCGACTTGTGGCCAACTTACGCTATTTTCCCTTGATTGACCTTGTTAAGCCCGCCCAGCGGGCTCAGCAGGCCAAGTAAGGGACACCTGGTTACGGGTGACGTCAGTGATTGACATTTCATCTGTCAAGAGCTTTTGACAGATGAAAAACCAGCGTTTGACTGTTCTGTGAAGCTGTCAAACACTGACAATCTGTCTTCTAACTTGAGTCCTTCTACTCAGACTCAGTTAGAGATCTCTCCAGACCAGAAAGCAGAGGCTGCAGCTTTTGACAGTTCAGCGGCCATTCTGCTTTCTGTGCCGGTGAACTGAGGGACTCCCGAGAACTGAAGGAAGGAAGCCTGCAGGAGAAAGTAAAGGTAAGTGAAACTTATTAAAACACTTTACACACACCTCACACACTTACCTCTGCACACATGCACCCATCACTCATCTGCACAACGGACATCTCGACCCCTCCAACCCCTTCAGACCGATGGCCCGCCTCGCTAACTTGGCGTGGTTCAGAGCCGTCGGGAAGCCCACACTTCAGGGCTAAAAATAGGGATTAGGCAAAAAACTGCCCGTTAACTACCTGTTAACAGGCAGTTAATTGGCACTAATCCCCTTCCCGCCTCGGGGAGTCGGCTCCCAGCACAGGTCGGTTACCCGCCTCCTGGGACATTGGCACGGAGGCGGGATGGGTTCCTGCCCCCCTGATTCTGCAATTTTCCCACCACTCCCGCCTCCAAACCCGCCTCCTCGGGGCTTGGAAAATCGAGCCCAAAGGGTTCGTATGATCAGCTTTTCAAAGGTGTCTCTGCACTTCGAATCTCCTCTCTCTCATGTTCTAGTCTCTCCCTCGGTGCTGTATCTGGAAAACCCTCTGGTGTATTCATTATTTTGCGAAAAGATGAGATCAGCACCTTAAGCTACAACCAAAATATAACCAGTGGAATCCTACCACTGAACAGTAGGTAACCTTGGCTGAGGTCCTCAAACACCACTCATTCCAACCTAATAATCAAGAACATCATTTGTGATATAATAGTCTCGCCTTCCCAGCTCCCGTGTCTCTTTGGTCACACATGTAAGCAACATCAACCTGAAGCCACGTCAACCTGACGCCAACAAGAAAAATATACACATACATACATATACGTACACACATATACATACATATACATTAAAAAAATCAAAAGGTGTCAGTTGTGGCTCAGTTGGTAGCACTCTTGCCTCTGAGTCAGAAGGTTGTGGGTTCAAAACCCACTCGAGATTTAAGCACGTAACCCAGGTTGACACCTCAGTACAGTACGGTGAGAACGCTGCACTGTCGGAGGTGCCAGCTTTCAAATGAGATGTTAAACTGGAGCACCATCTGCCCTCTCAACAGTGACTACACTGTTGGAAGAAGAGCAGGGGGGAGTTCTTCCCCAGTGTCCTGGCCAATAATTATCCCTCCGCCAACATCACGAAAACAGTTTAACTGGTCATTTAACACATGGCTGTTTGTGGGAGCTTCCTGTGTACAAAAGTGGCTGCCGCGTTTCCTACATTCCAACAGTCACTACACTTAAAAAAAGAATTAATTTGCTGTAAAGCACTATGGGGCGTCCCGAGGTGGTGAAGGCGCTATATAAATGCAAGTCTTTGGCCTAGAAATTCAGTAAGGCGCTGCCAGCTTTGCGGCCAGTTACCGCCCAAAGAGGGCTTCTGCGCCAATAGAGAAGTTTGCGCTGATATTCAGCGCAGCGGTAATGGCGGCGGTAGTCGTTAGCGCTGCGCCGGCACCGATGACGTCATCGGTGTGCACAGTGCCCCGCTACCGCCCCGCTACCGGCCCGACCCCCATATTGAGTTGCAGCGGCCGCAAACAGCGACCAGAAAACGGGGCCGTACTGTAGCCTTAGTGGGGCGCTTTAAGATGGAGGTGCGGCCGGCCGCTTTTTCGGCGGCCGCCTGCCCGCACCTCCTTCCCCGGCCTCCTCCACACCCCCCCCCCCCGCGGCATTGCCGGCTGCTTTCCGCGAACCCGGCACTTCTCCGTGGTGCCGGGCTCATTTGCCGGCACTATCCAGCGGCGATCTCCCCGTTGCAGGCACCTCCCCTTTAAGAGGAGGAGGCCTGCAGTACCACAGCCTGCCGCTCCGCAGCGGGTGGCGCAGCGGCGCCTAGAGCGCTGAAATTCAGTTTCAGCGCCCCAAGCGGGGGCGGGCACACCCTGGAATTGCGCCCGGTTCCGACTTGGGGCGCAAAAACTGAATATCTGACGGTCGCAACTGGCTCCGCGCTCAGCGCTAACTTTTGGGCGCACGCCAGCTGGCGGGCCCAAAGTGAATTTCTAGGCCTTTCTTTCTTTAAATGTATTTAGCGTATTTTTTTATGTCGTCAGTGTCCGTACGGACGAAGGATCACCACAATACACAAGTCTATTTGTCTCAACTGTCCTGGCCATTAGCTAACCTTCAAACAACATCACTAAAAAACAGATTATCTGGTCATTATCTCATTACCGTTTCTGGGACCTTGCTGTGCGCAACTCCCCTGCTCTTCTTCGAAATAGTGGCCGTGGGATCTTTTACATCCACCTGAGAGAGCAGAAGGTGCCTCGGTTTAACGTCTCATGCGAAAGACGGCACCTCCGGCAGTGCAGCGCTCCCTCAGCACCGCACTGGGAGTGTCAGCCTAGATTTTGTGCTCAAGTCCCTGGAGTGGGACTTGAATCCACGAACTTCTGACTCAGAGGTGAGATTGCCAGCACTGAGCCCTGGTTGACACCCATCATGGACAAAGATTTCAGATGAGGTAGTCGTACAGACAAAACCCTATTTGAAGTTAATCTAGCCGTGTTGTATCAGATCGACACCAGCACCTGGCAATGTTTGAGATTCTATCATCAAGGCAGCAATATCTAACTCCCTATATTGGGCCTCCCGTTAATCCCAGGAGCCAGTAGAGGGAACAAGCGCCCTTTCACTTGAGAAACACAGGACAGTCCAGCTTCCATAGTGATTCTCATCTCACCACAAGAGCAAGGACGAGAGGAATGGAGGGCAAGACAGAAGCTGCCACAGAGGAAGTGGAATGAGTAATGTGGAGAGGGTGGGGAAATCTCAGAGTCACGGAGGGAGGGTGAGCAAGATGTCAGCGATGCACAGGAAGACAATGACAATAGGGTCAGCTGTGGTTCAATTTAAACCCAACCTCTGGAGTGCCCCTCCCCCAACCACCAATCACTTCTGCCACCTGCACATGACAGGTTCTTAAACTAGGCAGTTCTGCAATGCCATGGATTAACCTGTGTTCGTATTAACAACACTGCTGTCCTTGAACTGCAGAGGTGTAATGGGTGTGGCTGTTTTGAAATGATCCCCTCCACATGATATGTGATTAACAACATGCAGGACAATTAATAGAATACGTCCTTCCAAACTTAGGTTCTGTCTGGAGGCATTATTTTGACGTCTGGTCTGTCACTGGTGGTGGTATTGAGGGAGGGATTGAGGGGAAGGGAGTCCGAGATGATGAATTAAGAGCAGCAGACAGGGAGTCCTTCACACACTATAGCTGAAGTCTAATTCTTCATCGAGCATATTGATACCAATATGCGACAACAATAAGGATTACAGAAGCCTACAGTCATGTTTCAACAATGTCAGATTTATGAAGCCATGATTTGTACTCCATGCCAAGATGAGAATTACTTTGAGTTGACACCCATGTTGTAAATACTTGCATCATCAGGTCATAGATTTCTGTTCTCATCACTCACACCAAAACAATCTCCTTCACTTGTTTAAAATATCAAATACGACAAGTTTTATCAAGTCTGGGAATTACTTCTTCAGCCAGTCAGTGTGTGCTTGGTGCCAGTAAGTGAGAAAGTGAAAGGTATTTTGGAAGTGGGCCATGCTGCTAACCTTTAGGCAATCACCATCCTGTGCAACACTGTCAGACAAGCTGAAGCTCATTTTAAAACATCCGCTAACTGCTCACCGATCCGCCATGCATGGACTGTCAGCCAGGAACATCAATATCAACTAGATGCCCAATCCAGTCAGTGTGATGCAACAACAACTTGCATTTATGTAGCACCTTTAACGTAGTAAAACGTCCCAAGGCGCTTCACAGGAGCGTTATCAGACAAACTTTGACACTTAGCCACATTAATAGATATTAGGACAAAAGAGGAAGGTTTCAAGGATTGACTTAAAAGGAGGAGGGAGAGGTGGAGAAGCGGAGAGGTTTAGGCAGAGAATTCCAGAGCTGAGGGCCTTACGGTGGAGCGATGGAAATTGGGGACGTGCAAGGGGCCAGAAATATTCCTCCATGGCATTGCCCCTCCCTATCTCTGTAACCTCCTCCAGCCCTACAACCCTCCGATAACCCTGCATTCCTCCAACCCTGGCCTCTTGTCCATCCCCCGCTTCCTTCGCTCCACCATTGGTGGCCGCGCCTTCAGCCGTCCAGGCCCCAAGTTCCAGAATTCCCTCCCTAAACCTCTCTACATCCCTCTCTTCCTTCAAGACTCTCCTTAAAACCCACCTCTTTGACCAAGCTTTAGGTCACCTGTCCTAATGGCTCCTTCTTTGGCTCAGTGTCAATTTTTGTCTGATGACGTTCCTGTGGACGTTTTATTGAGTTAAAGGTGCTTTGTAAATGCAAGTTAACTCAGCCATCCCTCCTGTTTCTAGAAAGAGACATGCAAAATTTGGCAAAACTTATTGGGAGTGAAACCAATGCAAGCTTTGATGGGCTAAATTCAGGCAAACTGGGATTGTTGACACGAAGCCTACAGAACAGCCAGAGGCGTTTAATAGGTCGTCTAGGCAACCACAGAGTCTTGGCGGTTTGGCAACTCAGCTTAAGGTTATAACGCATCAAAAAAAAACATCAGCCCAGTCATAAAATAGTCACAGATAATGTAACTAAGTGCTAGGTCACCTCGTAACACCTTGCATGATTCAGAGGATATCAACTCAAGCAGTTCACACCAAGAACCAACGTTTTAAAGTATCATGCAACTGAGGCCATGTGCAACTGAGAGTTCCTAGTTTAGATTGAGTGTGTGAGAAAGAGAGGGAGTCAGAGAAAGCGAGGGAGACAGAGAAAGCGAGGGAGACAGAGAATGAGTGAGACAGAGAAAGCGAGGGAGACAGAGAAAGCGAGGGAGACAGAGAAAGCGAGGGAGACAGAGAAAGCGAGGGAGACAGAGAAAGCGAGGGAGACAGAGAAAGCGAGGGAGACAGAGAAAGCGAGGGAGACAGAGAAAGCGAGGGAGACAGAGAAAGCGAGGGAGACAGAGAAAGCGAGGGAGACAGAGAAAGCGAGGGAGACAGAGAGTGAGTGAGACAGAGAAAGAGAGGGAGACAGAGAATGAGTGAGACAAAGATAGACAGACAGAGATAGAGAGAAAAAGGGGACAGAGAAAGAAGGAAAGAAAAACATATTGTACCCATTCCTCCATCATTAAAAACCTATACTCCGCTTTAATGTTATACCAAAACTCACAGTAGCCCTGTAGGTAAAACCTGGTATAGTACAGAGCCCAACTGACCAGAAAGTCCCAGGTTTGATACCCGAGCTGTGTTGAGTTAACCGATATCAACCAGTCCCAGCCGTTGGGTAACTACAACTGGCCTCAGGCGAGGGGGCGGGGAGGGGGGTAAATCAGCTCAGGTTTCCACCCCGCTTACTATCCTGTGGCAGGATGGACTTGGCTGGGGTGCCTTCTACATTTGAATAGCCTGCTGATAGTCAATATCGAGGCTTACACGGTCAGCAGCCGTGGAACGGTCTCCAAGCAAAGGTCAGCGCTTTCTAAAGAGGAGGCAACATTGGAATATGCATACACTGTACCATCACCAACAGAGCCAGTCCCAATCTCAGAGTGCCGGGGCCATTGGGAGAGACAGAGTGCCGGGGCCATTGGCAGAGACAATGTGCTGTATGTACAACACCCAAGTGAAAGTCATACGGTGCAAAGTACTCACTCATACACACTGTCTTAGCGCTGGATTTTCATTCAGAAGTCGGGTTGGAGGCGGGACTACAACTTTCGGGGTTGTAGTCCCGCCTCCATCGAGATGCGACCAATCCACGCTATTTTCACTTGATTGACCTTGTTGAGCCCGCCCAGCGGGTTCAGCAGGCCAATTAAGGGCCACCCGGCAACAGGGGACGTCACAGACTGAAATTTCATCTGTCAAGACGTTTTCACAGATGAAATATCAGCGTTTCACAGCTGTTTGAAGCTGTCAAACACTGACAGTCTTACTTCTAACATGAGTACTTCTCCACAGACTCAGTTAGAAATCTCTCCTGCACAGAAAGCTGCAGGCTGTCACTTTTGACTGTTCGCAGCCATTCTACTTTCTGTGCCGGTGAGATGAGGGACTCCCTGAACCTAAAGGAAGGAAGGCTGAAAAGGTAAGAAAATGTATGTAAAACTTATTTAATCACTTTAGACACACCAAACACACTTACCTTTGCACTCATGCACACATCACTCACCTGAACACCGACATCTCGCCCCCTCCAAGCCCTTCAACCCGACGGCCCGACTCCTCCAACTTGGCGTGGTTTGGAGCCGTCGGGAATCACACAGGTCAAGCTTCAAAATAGGGATTAGGCTAAAAACTGCCTGTTAACTACCAGTTAATTGGCACTAATCCCTTCCCGCCTCGGGTAGGCGGGTCCCAGTGTGGGGCGGGTACCCGCCTCCTTTGAAACTAGCATGGAGGCGGGTTGGGGGCGGGATGGGGTCGGGACCCCCGATTTCGGGAATTTAACCCCCCCCGCACGCCTCCAATCCCGACTCCACGGCACACTGAAAATCGAGCCCTTAGTGTTAACTGTTACACAGGTATAGTGCGCACATAGCACGATAGGTAATGGTCCTGTCACATATACCACACATATGCGACCATGAGCCACATATTGTCGTGATGGATCAACTGTGTATGCAGCTGTGTACCCCCCTGTAGCAACTGTATTTTAACATCGGTAACATCTGGCAGTGCAGCCAGCTCAGGACAAGCTGTGTTGGTTAGGCAGAGCTGGGATTTGAAATGGTTACAAGTAGCTTTATAAATGGCACACAACAGCCCTTCCACCGACTCCCCCGCTATTAACCACATTGCATTCGCGTCATTTCTGCGCAGCGCGAGACTATTAACCCCGACGCAGATGTAAAGCGAGGACTCGGCCCTGGGACTGGTAGTTGGCAGAACACTTCATTACCGAACTATGGTCGTTCTCCCTCCTCCTACCTGCACAGTGTGTGTGTGTGTAGCATCCACGTACACAGAATCTGCCTGCAGATCAGGCACGTCAACACAGCACTACCAAAAGCACACAGAATTCTCCCACACATTTAACTATTTGCCGGTCCTGGGACACTTAAAAAGACCGACAGGCGAGCTCGCTTCTCCTCCCAAAACACAGACCCCCGCCACCGTCCAGAAAAACAATTCTGAGCCCGTCTTTGATGAACAATCTCAGAGAGGCCCGTTTGCCGGCTCCATAGGAACACTGCAATGCAGCATTACCCTGACAAGAGTACAAACTAGTTAATCAGGCTACACAGCGTTGCACTGTCCTTAATACAGATACCGACCTCTTCTTCCTATCAGCCCTGAACTTCAGCATTATCTTAATCACAGACAGCTCCTGTAAAATCAATATGCCGGGAGGCTTGCAGCGCCCTTCTGTCCCACGGGCTCGGGATCTCGGGATCATTCCCCGCACATCCTTACGTTCCTCGTCAGAATTCCACTGCCGGAGACGGGGAGGGCAGCAACTTCATTCCCAACCTCGGCCTCAACAGCCAGACAAAGCCTACACCTAGCCAGCCAGCAAGGTGAAGTGCAGGAGAGAGAAATTCTTCACGCTGTTTCTCTTCTCAAACGTCCCCCCCCCCACCCCCCCTCTCACTCTCTCTCTCTCCCTCTCAAGGGAGGGTCTGAAGGACACGGGAATCAGTCAGGTACTGAGGGCTCAGCGGCCAGCAACCTATCTCAGTAACGAAGCGCCGAGTCTTGCCGATCAAGCTATTTTACAATAGTGTGCTGCCTGCAGGTCTGTGGTAAGACCTAGTTAATCCCCAACAGTGATCACAAAGCCGTCAAGTGCTGCTGTCTCCTTCAATTTGCACTAATGGATTACTTCATGAAATAATTTACCCTTTAAATCCCACACCTCCATCACATTAAGTTACCAAAAAAAAAAATCAGCAGCAGCAAAAAAAAAAGCATCAAATCCTGGGTTTGTGTGATTCGCGGCCAAGGCTTTTAACAGAGGTGGGCTTTATGATGCTCAAAAAGCCCCTGAATCTCGGTGAGGGTCGCAGCACTGGGTGGTAGCAGTGACCCACACTGCTCCGCCAAGGCTTAGCGATTAAAGGCGCCACCCAGCCCGTCATTGAGCCGCAGAGATTAGAAAGGTCCCAGGTTCAATCCCAGCTGGATGCAAAAGATCCCACGGCACTATTTCGAAGGGCAGGGGAGTTCTCCCCGGTGTCCTGGCAACTTTCCTCCCCTCAACCAACATCACTGGGAACAGGTGACCTGGTCATTATCTCATTGCCGCTTGTGGGATCTTGCTGTGTGCAAATCGGCTGCTGCGTTTCCAACATTACACTTCAAAAAGTACTTCATTGGCTGTAAAGCGCTTTGGGACGTCTTGAGGCTGTGAAAGGCGCTATAGAAATGCAAGACTGTCTTGGGATGGCAGGACTGTCGTATGAGGAGAGATTGGGTCGACTAGGCCTGTATTCACTAGAGTTTAGAAGAATGAGAGGGGATCTCATTGAGACGTATAAAATTCTGACAGGGCTAGACAGGCTGGATGCAGGGAGGATGTTTCCCCTGGCTGGGGGGGTCTAGAACGAGGGGTCACAGTCTCAGGATAGGATATTTAGGACTGAGATGAGGAGAAATTTCTTCACTCAGAGGGTGGTGAACCTGTGGAATTCTCTACCACAGAAGGTTGTGGAGGCCAAGTCACTGAATATATTTAAGAAGGAGATAGATAGATTTCTAGACACAAAAGGCATCAAGGGGTATGGGGAGAGAGCGGGAATATGGAATTGAGATAGAGGATCAGCCATGATCATATTGAATGGCGGAGCAGGCTCGAAGGGCCGAATGGCCGACTCCTGCTCCTGTTTTTCTGTTTCTATGTTTCTTTATTAGCTGATCACTAGGGTGTGGTTAGGGGGTTACAATTGGCCGAGTGGACCTGGGTTTAGTGGGGAGGTGGAATCAGCCATGGGCCCATGGTATGCAAAAGACTTAGATAATAACAGTCAATGTGATTCACTGTATGCAAAGCGTTTCGAGATGCGTTTTAGAGCTGTGATCAAGCACAATCTAAATGCAAATCTTGCCGTCATTGCTGCTCTTGATGGCTGTCCAGTGACCTTTGCTGGAAAGTGAAGGTGTGTGACCATTGGATACTTGGTGGTGGTTGGGCGGCGAGGGTTGGGTATGGTTGTGCTTGCCTTCAACAGTCAAATAGCCTGCCAATTCCCACAGTCTGGGCTCCCGTGTTAGGGATGGATGAGGAACTGGTGCTCGAGTCCAGCAAGGGTCAGCAGCAGAGGATGATGGGAAAATAAACCCCACATTGACCCATACTTCTGAAATTAAATACTGCAGATGCTTCGAGTAACAGATACTGTACAGAGGAAGGCGCTGCCAGCTTAGGTTTCAGGGATACCAAGAACCTGCTTTAATTTGATGTTTGTGACCCGCTCTGAACCCCTTCGATTGCCTGGCGGGTTTGTTTTCATTATTACATATGGTATGAATCAAAATCTCGTTGTAGTGTGTTACCACTTAAAAGGGCAATGTTATGGGATTATGAATCTGTCAGTCACTTGCAAGAAACACTTGTTAAAAAAATATCACTAGCTAGGGAAAGAGAGGGTGTGAGACAGAGAGAGGGAGAGAGAGAGAGAGAAAGAGAGACAGAGAGAGACAGAGAGAAAGAGAGAAAGAGAGAAAGAGAGACGGGATAGAGAGAGAGACAGACAGAGAGAGAGTGCGAGACAGAGACAGCGATAGAGAGAGAGAGAGAGAGAGAGAGAAAGAAAGAGAGACAAAGAGAGACAGGGACAGAGAGAGAAAGAGACAGAGACAGACAGAGAGAGTGCGAGACAGAGACAGAGAGAGAGAGCGACAGACAGAAAGAGAGCAACAGTGAGAGAGAGAGAGAGAGCGACAGACAGACAGACAGAGAGCAACAGTGAGAGAGACAGACAGAGTGAGACAGAGATACAGAAAGAGAGATAGTGCGACAGAGAAAGACAGACAGAGAATGACAGACAGACAGAGAGAGAGAGAGAGAGAGAGAGAGAGGGGATAAAAACAGAAAATGTTGGAAATATGGAGCAGGTCAGTCAGCATTTATAAAGACAAAAGACAGATTATGACATTTTGGGTTTGTAGTGCCCTTCATCAGAACTGAAGACGATGATAAACACATCATTCAGTCTTCAGTTCTGATGAAGAATCACACACCCAAAATATCAATAACCTGTCTTTTCGCATTACAGATAGTCACTGACATTTTCTGTTTTATTTCAAATTTCCAGGATTTGTAGGTTTTCCCTTTTTATTTTCCCCACAAATATACAAACCTAAAATGGTGGCACAGAGCTCACAAAGACTTCAAATACCAGTTCAGAAGGGAATCTCACTATCGCTGAATGGCCTGTTATGGGGGGGAGGGGGGAGGGGAGAGGCAGGGGGACGGGTTGAGGTGAGGAGGGGGTGAGGTGAGGTGGGGGAGGGTGTGAGGCAAGGAGGGGGAGGGGGTGAGGTGAGGAGGGGGAGGGGGCAAAGCGGGGAGTGAGACGGGGAGGGGAGGGGAGGGGAGGGGAGGGGGAGGGGGTGAGGAGGATGGGGAAGTGGAGAGGGGGAGGGGGTGAGGAGGGGAGGGGGTGAGGAGGACGGGGAAGTGGGGAGGGGGTGAGGCAGGGAGGGGGAGGGGGTGAGGCGGGGGGGAAGTGAGGTGAGGGGGACGGGGAAGTGGGGAGGGGGAGGGGGTGAGGCGGGGAGGGGGAGGGGGTGAGGCGGGGAGGGGGAGGGGGTGGGGGAGGGGGTGAGGTGAGGATGGGGGAGTGGTGAAATGGGGAGGGGGGTGAGGCGAGGAAGGGGTGAGGCGGGGAGTGAGGTGAGGATGGGGGGGCGGTGAAATGGGGAGGGGGGTGAGGGGAGTGGGGGACGGTGAAGTGGTGAGGGGGAGGGGGTGTGGTGTGAGGGGAGGCGGGGGGTGTGAGGTGAGGAGGGGGTGAGGCGGGGAGGGGGTGAAGCGGGGAGGGGGAGAGGGGGTGAAGCGGGGAGGGGGGGGATGGGGGAGGCGGGGAGGGGGGGAGTGAGGTGAGGAGGGGGGGAGTGAGGTGAGGAGGGGGGGAGTGAGGCGGGGGGAGCGTCACTAATGAACAAGATCCAGTTGCCGTGCTAGTTTCACTGAAACGGTGGACTGGGCGCGTGATTGGTCCTCGCTGGGAAACCAGCATTTTCACTGACACCAGGACATTTTCTACAAAGTTGCATACACAGACAACAACAACTTGCATTAATTTAGCACCTTTCACATAGTAGAACGTTCCAAGGTGCTTCACCAAACAATATTTGACATCGAGCCACATAAGGAGATATTAGGGCAGGTGAGGTAGGTCTTAGAGCGTTTTAAAGGAGAAGGAAGGGGTAGAGAGGTGGTAAACCTTGGCACAGAGTCAATGTAGAAATTCAAACAAGTTGTTGCAGGGTATCACTCCACGACAAATCACCAACCCTAATCTTGGGACATCTCGTTGCTCCATCCCAAGAAACAATTCAAATGTATTAATTGTCTACCCAGTCCCCCACACAACTTCCAATTGCACATTTGAGGCTTCAAAAGAAAGAAATGAAACCCATCGCGCAAAAGCTTCTAAAAATAAATGCAATGCAGAGTCTGAACTGAAAGGCAATATAGAGTGTATGGTATGGGGCCTTTGGCAAGTAAGTGTTCGCACCTGGCTCCATCTCATGCTAGAACAGTACATCGCTGACACACACACACATTCCTCATTGGTCATTATTGCCCAATTATTTTGCTTGTTAGAAATGAAAACAAGTGCAGCATTAAGCCACGGGCAGGGTGCTGCCGCGCAGAGAAATCCACTTTCACAGCCGATATTGAACCACGGGCCAACTGGAACAACCTCGCAAAAGTGAAATTTGATACGCCTCTACGGTTGGAGGCAAAACTCAGCGAGAGCTGGAGAGGAGGAAGCTGCATTTAGTCAGACATGTTGCAGGAATAGGGAAGTGACTGACAGCACTTCAGCAAAACGCTAGACAAGCATCAATTTGCTAAGTGCTTACACACGCACGCACACACAAACAAACTTAATGAATTGAAGAGAGTGGCGAGAATGGCACTCGCTGCCACATGGAGTCGTTGGGGCGAATCGCGTAGATGCATTTAAGGGTAGGGTTAGATGAAGAGGGGTGGGAGGAAGCTCGTGTGGAGCATGCACTAGTTGGGTCGAATGGCTTGTTTCAGTGCTGTACATTCTATGTAATTCTATGAGTTCATCATTGCTATTTGCCCAAAAAGGCTAAACATAATTGAGTCAGAAGGTTGCGGGTTCAAGCCCCACTCCAGAGACTGGAGCACAAAATCTAGGCTGACACTCCCAGTGCAGTACTGAGGGAGTGTTGCAGTGTCGGGGGTGCCGTCTTTCGGATGAGACGTAAAACCAAGGGCCCGCCTGCTCTCTCAGGTAGACGTAAAAGATCCCATGGCACTATTTTGAAGAAGAGCAGGGGAGTTCTCCCCGGTGTCCTGGCCAATAATGATTCCTCAATCAACATCACTAAAAAAGCAGATGATCTGGTCATTATCACATTGCTGTTTGTGGGAGCTTGCTGTGCGCAAATTGGCTGCTGCATTTCCCACACTACAACAGTGACTCCACTTCAAAAAGTACTTCATTGGCTGTAAAGCGCTTTGGGACATCCAGCGATAGAAATGAAAGTCTTTCTTTTCTTTTTTAAAGAACATCTCTTCCTACAATTTTTAAAGGAACCAAGGAAAATTACTTTTGGATTACTTTCTTTAATTTAAACTTGCAATAAATTGGTAATACGTTCCATAGACTCCTACGTGGGGCTCAAGTAATCATAGACCAGTTCCATACAATGTCCTTGTGGCCGAGTAGAAAGTTTAGCCGAGCGTTTGGATTGCTCCAACTCACCTCAAGTTGCAAACTTCCTTCCCTTCCCCATCTCCCGAGTCATGAGACATGTACAATAAAAGAGGGTAGCTAAACAAACCCACCCATAGGTTTTCATCAGTCCATGACAGTGGCCTAAGGATTATAGTATGATACAGCACAGAAGGAAACCCACCGTGCCTGTGCCGGCTCTTTGGTAGAGCTCTCCAGCTAGTCCCACTCCTCTGCCCTTTCCCCATAGCCCTGCAAATGATTTCCCTTCAAGTATTTACCCAATTCCCTTTTGAAAGTTACTATTGAAACCGCTTCCACCATTCTTTCAGGCAGCGCATTCCAGATCATAACAACTCGCTGTGTAAAAAATATTTCCTCAGGTCGCCTCTGGTTCTTTTGCCAATTGCCTTAAATCTGTGTCCTCTGGTTACTGATCCTGAAACAGTTCATCCTTATTTACTCTATCAGAACCATTCATAATTTTGAACACCTCTATCGAATCTCCTCTTAACCTTCTCAGCTCTAAGGCGAACAACCCCAGATTACTCCCTCTTCCCGATTTTTTTGCTCTTCCTTTCGGGCACTGCCTCACCACAGCAAGGTGGTTGAGAGATGGGTAACTCACTGGTTGTTTTGGGGGCGAGGAGGGGGAAATTGAGCTCACGTCCTCTGTTGCCATGGCAGCACCCATTGGTTTTCTAACATACTGTGCCACTCTGCACTACCTACCAGCTCGGAGTTGAAAAACACAAGAAACAGATAACATTATACAACACAGGAAATATATTTCCACATAATATTCTGGAAATATGCTTTCCAATGATTAACTGACTGTACCAGTACGAGTAACATAAGAACATAAGAAATAGGAGCAGGAGTAGGTCATTCGGCCCTTCGAGCCTGCTCCTCCATTCAATAAGATCATGGCTGATCTTCTACCTCATCTCCACTTTCCCGCCCAATCCTCATATCCCTTGATTCCCTCAATATCCAAAAATCTATTGATCTCTGTCTGTCTGGAATATACTCAACGACAGCCTCCACAGCTCTCTGGGGTAGAAAATTCCAAAGATTCTCTGAGCAAGGAAATTTCTCATCTCAGTCCGAAATGGCCGACACCTTATTCTGAGGCTGTGACCCCTGGTTCTAGACTCCCCAGCTAGGGGAAACATCCTCCCTGCATCTACCCTGTCAAGCCCCGTAAGAATTTTATATTTCAATGAGATCACCTCTCATTCTTCTAAACTCTAGGGAATATAGGCCTAGTCTACTCAATCTTTCCTCATAGGACAATCCCCCTCCCATTCAAGGAATCAGTCTACTGAACACGATTCTCGCCAGTTGACGGTTTATTTTCCGTAGCTTGCAACTTCAAAGGGTGTATCCTAGAGATAAAGACAGCAGCTTTTTAGTCCCTTACCAGGAATGGATCATAATGGGATCAATGTTATGTGTGACAGAGGCTTAGACCGGAGCAAGTCGCTGCATGTTGCAGTCTCACACAGAAACCTTCCTCTAGGGTTCTGGCAAAAACTGCACAACTTTTGTTTGTAAAAGATAAGACTAACAGCGCAGTAAATTAGTATATATTTATCCGATTAGTAAAACATTCAGGGTAATCCTGGAGTTACTCTTTCTTAGAAAGACACTTCAAATTGAACCCAAAATTAAAGGCAAGGCAGAGCGCAATGGTGCAGGGAGGTCGTGGGCCAGAGTGCAAGGTGCAGAGGGGGTCGTGGGCCAGAGTGCAAGGTGCAGAGGGGGTCGTGGGCCAGAGTGCAAGGTGCAGAGGGGGTCGTGGGCCAGAGTGCAATGATGCAGAGGGGGGTCATAGACCAGAGTGAAATGATGCAGAGGGGGGTGGTAGGCCAGAGTGCAAGGTGCAGGGTGGATCATGGACCAATGGGTGCACGATGTTGTACGCCCAAGAGAGCAGTGGGTGCAGGACATCATGAACCTGACAGTCATGGTTGTACCCCAAGAGGGCAATGGGCGCAGGACAACAGAGGTTCAAAAATCACAGGAAAAATTAATCCGCACATGATGCAAAAGTGTTTAATTTTAATAGTCAAGAAGCCAATTCTCTCACTATGACAACAAGCAACCATAGTTCAAATTACAATCAGGGAGAAAGGATCGGATCAATAAGCATCTGGGATAAGGAGACTCCGAGGAGGAAGCATATATCCTTGGAACATTTATCGACCCTTCAGAAATATCGATTGGGTGCCAGCGGGCATGTTGTAACTGCGCACTGTAGGTCTCCAAAGTAGGTTCTATTTCAGCAGTGCTGTGTCGAGAACAGTGAACACATCCCCACCGCACACTCAGCATTAACCGATCCGTGTTACTGGGTGAAACAGTAGACCTAACTTGTATTGATTGGTGCGGGATTGGCTTCACTGATTTTCCTATACTACGCAGTACGCACTTTGACCCTTTCTAAGCACAAAATATTAACTTTGGTTTACACAAAACTCTGATGCAACGACAATGCACTGCGTTAAAAAGAATATTTATCTAAAAATTACTGGGGAAC
Source organism: Somniosus microcephalus (assembly GCF_052327205.1). Classification (NCBI taxonomy): domain Eukaryota; kingdom Metazoa; phylum Chordata; class Chondrichthyes; order Squaliformes; family Somniosidae; genus Somniosus; species Somniosus microcephalus. Next base: position 16,955,230 of record NC_141004.1, on the reverse strand, counting down.
CTATGGCGTGTGACTGAAGAGATTCTGGCTTGGAGCGGAGCAGAACACAAGGAACATAAGAATTAGGAGCAGGAGTCGGCCATACGGCCCCTCGAGCCTGCTCCGCCATTCAATAAGATCATGGCTGATCTTGTACCTCAACTCCACCTTCCCGCACTATCCCCATATTCCTTGATTGTCCTTAGAGTCCAAAAATCTATCGATCTCCGCCTCAAATATACTCAATGACTCAGCATCCACAGCCCTCTGGGGTAGAGAATTCCAAAGATTCACAACCCACTGGGTGAAGAAATTCCTCCTCCTCCTCGGTCCTAAATTTCACAAATTTATTGGAGTTTTTTGAGGCTGTAACTAGCAGGGTAGATAAAAGGGGAACCAGTGGATGTGGTGAATTTGGATTTCCAAAAGTCATTCGATAAGGTGCCACATAAAAGATTATTGCACAAGATAAGGGCTCATGGGGTTGGGGATAATATAATAGCACGGATAGAGGATTGGTAAACGGACAGAAAACAGAGAGTAGAGATAAATGGGTCTTTTTCAGGTTGGCAGGCTGTACCTAGTGGGGTGCCGCAAGGATCAGTGTTGGAGCCTCAGCTATTCACAATCTATATTAACGACTTAGATAAAGGGACCGAGTGTAATGTATCCAAGTTTGCTGACGATAAAAAGCTAGGTGGGACAGTAAGCTGTGAGAACACAGGGTCTGCAAAGGGATATAGATAGACTAAGTGAGTGGGCAGTGAGGTAGCAAATGGAGTATAATGTAGGGAAATGTGAGGTTATTCACTTTGGTAGGAAGAATAGAAAAACAGAATATTTTTTAAATGGTAAGAAACTTCTAAATGTTGGTGTTCAGAGAGATTTGGGTGTCCTCGTGCAAGAAACACAGAAAGCTAGCATGCAGGTACAGCAAGCAATAAGGAAGGCAAATGGCATGTTGGCCTTTATTGCAAGGGGGTTGGAGTATAAGAGTAAGGAAGTCTTGCTACAACTGTACAGGGCCTTGGTGAGACCACACCTGGAGTACTGTGCACAGTTTTGGTCTCCTTATCTAAGGAAGGATATACCTGCCTTGGAGGCGGTGCAACAAAGGTTCACTAGATTGATTCCTGGGATGAGAGGGCTGTCCTATGAGGAGAGATTGTGTAGAATGGGCCGATACTCTCTGGAGTTTAGAAGAATGAGAGGTGATCTCATTGAAACATACAAGATTCTATGGGGGATTGACAGGGTAGATGCTGAGAGGTTGTTTCCCCTGGCTGGAGAGTCTAGAACTAGGGGGCATAGTCTCAGGATAAGGGGTTGGCCATTTAAGACCGAGATAAGGAGGGTTGTGAATCTTTGGAATTCTCTGCCCCAGAGGGCTGTGAATGCTGAGTCTTTGAGTATATTCAAGACTGAGATTGATAGATTTTTGGACTCTAGCGGAATCGAGGGATATGGAGATTGGGCAGGAAAGTGGAATTGAGGTTGATGATCAGCCATGATCTCATTGAATGGCGGAGCAGGTTCAAGGGGCCGTATAGCCGACTCCTGCTCCTAATTCTTATGTTGTTATGTTATTAAATGGCCGACCCCTTATCCTGAGCCTATGCCCCCTAGTTCTAGACTCTTCAGCCAGGGGTAACAACCTCTCAGCATCTATCCTGTCAATCCCCCTCATAATCTTATATGTTTCAATACGATCACCTCTCACTCTTCTAAACTTCAGCGAGTATAGGCCCAGTCTACTCAATCTGATATGGGGTTGGGGGGGGGGGGGGGGGCGCAGGAAGGACACTTATAAAATTCTAACAGGACTAGACAGACTAGATGCAGGAAGGATGTTCCCGATGGCGGGGGGAGTCCAGAACCAGGGATCACAGTCTAAGGATAAGGGGCAAGCCATTTAGGACAGAGATTAGGAGGAATTTCTTCACCCAGAGAGTGGTGAACCTGTGGAATTCTCTGCCACACAGGGCAGTTGAGGCCAATTCATTAAATATATTCAAGAAGGAGTTGGATATATTTCTTGAGGCTAAAGGGATATGGGGAGAAAGCAGGGACAGGGTACTGAATTTGGATGATCAGCCATGATCTCATTAAATGGCGGCGCAGGCTCGAGGGGCCGAATGGCCTACTCCTGCTCCTATCTTCTATGTTTCTATGCCCTCTGTTCACTATGTGTAAAGAAATCATAGACCCATTCATAAAGAACATGTTTATGATCTTGCTACACACAGTCCATAGAAGAACCTTTCCCCATAGTGCAGGATTGAGGTATTGCATTTTAAGCCTCTGTGTTTCATGTTGGTAGGTACATGGCCTAATTTGATGAGGCGCCCAAACGACAGAAACACAGATCGGAGAATCAGGCACAGAGGCTGTTAAATTAATGACTGGAAAATCAAGGAGGCGGCTATTCCACCACAACCCCAACAAGGAAGACTCTGCCCTGTGAAGGACACGTTTGAACAGCAATGGCCAACGCCAATTGCTCAAAACTAAGGGTTATAGGGTAAATTCACCAAAGCCAGGCTCCCAGCCAAAGCTGCACTCGCGTGGATGGGAGTAGGAAGTTACAAAAAGGGACGGAGGCAGACTAAGTGAGCGGGCAAAACTACGGCAGATGGAGTTCAACGTGGGGAAGTGTGAGGTCATCCACTTTAGATGCGAGAAAGTCAAATCAGAATATTTTCTTAATGATGAGAGACTGGAAGACACGGAGGAGCGAAGGGATTTGGGTGTCCAAGTGCACAAATCACTAAAAGCTCGTGCACAGGTACAAAAATTAATCAAAAAGGCTAATGGAATTCTATCCTTTAACTCAAGGGGGTTGAAATACATACATAAGGAAGTGGCGCTTCAGATGTACAGAGCCTTGGTCAGACCCACTCTGGAGTACCGCGTTCAGACTTGGGCACCTCACCTCGGGAACGGTATATTGGCCTTGGAGGGGGTGCAGCGCAGATTCACCAGGTGTTTAAAGGGTTCCCGATGACGGGTGAAACTAGAACTAGGGGGCATAGTCTTAGAATAAGGGGCTGCTCTTTCAAAACTGAGATGAGGAGGAACTACTTCACTCAGAGGGTGGTAGGTCCATGGAATATGCTGCCCCAAAAAGCTGTAGAAGCTACATCATTACATAAATTTAAAACAGAAATAGACAGTTTCCTAGAAGTAAAGGGAATTAAGGGTTACGGGGAGCGGGCAGGAATTTGGACATGAGTCTAGGTTCGGATCGGTCATGGCCCTGTGGGTAGCGGAGCGGGCCCAGGGGCCGTGTAGCCTGATCCTGCTCCTATTTCGTGTGTCTAATTCTGTTAGATTCAGGAGATGGTTCTGTGATAGTAGATTGGCGGTTAGGATCAGATCAGCCATGATCTTATTGAATGGCGGAGCAGGCTCGAGGGGCCGATTGGCCTACTCCTGCTCCTATTTCTTATGTTCTTATGTTCTTAGATTTTTGAGGACAGGTCGCATAAACTTGGTTTGTATTCTCTTGGAGATATTAGGAAGGATGACCAAAAGCTTGGCCAAAGAGGTGAATTTTGAGAAGGATCTTAAAAAGGTGCAGCAGAGAAGTTTAGGGAGGGAATTCCAGAGCAGGGCAGGGGGGTGGGGGGGTAGTCTAGCCGGTTGAAGACACGGCCGCCAATGGTGGGGCAAAGGGAGTGGGGGATGCACAAGAGACCAAAGTCAGAGGAATGGAGAGTTATGGGGAGGGGGTGACATGGTGGAGGTTGCAGAAATAGCACCAACAGACCTTGGAGCAAGAACAGAAAATTCTGTAAATCCTGGTTCAATAATACAAGAAGTCCAACCAAAATCCCTGGTCTTGGCTAAACATGACATCCCTCGGCAGAAGCTGTGTCAATCTGCCCCATTGGGCTGAATGTTACCATAGCAAAGTGCTGTAGCACCACCTGGTCAGTCGAGCTTTTGATGTCTGCCGTCGAATGTGCTTTCTCTTATCAAGAAAAAAAAGTTAATTATTGGTGAGTGAGAGAGCAAAGTTTGCAGTTTCAGTTAAAAAATATTTGAAAAAAAGAGGGTGGAATGTCTCACATCATTGTTTAGATCCTGCGACACCACATCAGTGTGGGAACAAAAAACAGGCCCTGCCGATTGGAGGGATCGGATTCAAATTAGCCAATCGCCGAGCCTTAACAGGCCCAAATCACGCAGCTTCTACGTGAATGGATAGCTCAAATCGAATCTATCCAATCAGCTAACTGGGTTTTCGGTTGCGCTGACCTGCCAATGGGGTGTACACACCCTGTTTGGAGGGTTTCACAGCTCAGTCAACACATTTTAAGAGAAAATATTTGCTTAAAGATGAAAAGATTAACACTTGGGAGGATAAACGACGACACAGCGTGTTCTCGTAGCAACTCAAAATAATCCAGCTCCCCTTCACAACACCCCGACCTCGATTAACACCCTGTAGCATTCGAAAAAGAGTAAATTGCAGAAATTAAACCACAGGGTGGGGCTGCATTTCCATGCCGTTAGTGACAGTGTATGACTATCAGTACGGGATTTTTGGGGGATCGTTTTTGACGTAAGAAAACTACTAGGCACTTGGTCTAAGCGTTAAACAAAGCTTTAATCAACTGTTTTACAACATGGAGGTCTAGTTGTGTCCTTCACTAGTTCCTGTTAAGAATGTCCTGCGCAAGCTGGGCCCGTGCCCGAGTATTTATACTCTCCCTGGACAGTGCCACCCGTAGGCCACTCAGTATTATTTCATAAGTCTTTCTTTCATGAATGACTGATTCATGTCAGTTTTTATATTTAGGGAATGGAAACTACCGGAAGTTTCAGATCCCACTTTCCCCACCTCTTGTCAGTGCAATACAGCAAATACTTCGAGGAGGAAGGGGGATTAAAAGATCTCTCTGTGGTTGGTAAAGGGACTACCATTGGTGGCAAGTGGTTGGGGGGTCTCAGAAGTCACCACCAAACCGTGTATGAACTGAATTGTATGCCGAGTGATTATCAAACCCCAACCCCCAATTCGAAAAATATATTAAGCCCAGTACATTGAGGTACATAGGAACAAGAGGAGGCCATTCAGCCCCTCGAGCCTGTTCCGCCATTCAATTAGATCATGGCTGATCTGCATCTTAACTCCATCTACCTGCCTTGGTTTTGTAACCCTTAATACCCTTGCCTAACAAAAATCTATCAACACAATAGCAAAATACTGCGGATGCTGGAAAGCTGAAATAACAACAGAAAATGCTAGAAACACTCAGCAGGCCAGGCAGCATCCGTGGAGAGAGAAACAGAGTTAGCGTTTCAGGTCTGTGACCCTTCAAGGGTCACAGACCTGAAACGCTAACTCTGTTTCTCTCTCCACGGATGCTGCCTGGCCTGCTGAGTGTTTCCAGCAAAAAGCTATCAATCTCAGTTTTGACATTTTCAATTGATCCCCAGCCTCAACAACTTTTTGAGGAAGAGAGTCCCAGGTTTCCACTACCCTGTGTGTGAAAAAGTGCTTCCTGACATCACCCCATGAACGGCCTGGCTCTAATTTGAAGGTTCTGCCCCCTTTGTTCTGGACACTCCCACCAGAGCAAATCGTTTCTCTCGATCTACCTGATCAAATCCTTTAATCATCTTAAGCACCTCAATTAGACCACCCCTTAATCTTTGATACTCGGGGGAATACAAGCCTAGTCTTTGCAACCTCTCCTCAAAATTTAACCCTTTTAGCCCCGGTCATCATTCTGCTGGTGAATCCACGCTGCACCCCTCTCCAAGGCCAGTACAGGAAACTCTTGATTTACCGGCACCTAAAATAACCAGAAATCTCTGTTAACCGGCAAAATTCAGGAGTAGGTTCAGGTAAGTTTTACTTCATATTAGTGGCCGTTCCTGGATCTGCGGCCGTGTAGCCGGGGTCCCTGCACCTGTTGCTATACAACAGGGACGCTTGGTCTGTGGCCGGGGTTCCTGCACCTGTTGCCATGCAACAGGGACGCCTGGATCTGTGGCCGTGTATGGGGCTCTCGTATCTTTTACTATACCTCTCTGTAATCCGGACTTTTTGATAAACCGGCACCACGCCGGTCCCGTTGGTGCCGGATAAAAAAAGAGTTTCCTGTATATCCTTCTTGAAGTGCAGGGGCTCAGAACTGAACGCAGTGCACGCAGCAAACAATCCGAGTTCCGGCACTCTTCCTGGATTCCCCCATTCTGGAGGAGCCTGCGGCCCGCCGTGACGGATGGACGATTTCCGACAAGGAATCCAGGAGGAGCCCTGCAACTCGGACTGTTTACTGAATTTCAATGTGCTGGGAATAATATTTGCTTTAAATTGGAATCCTGCGGGTTTGCATTTGATAGTCGCCCAGCTCAATCTGGTTCATAGAGTGGTTGGTTTGAAGTATCTACTGTCTACTCAAAGAGAATTCAAAGACTTTTTCTTTTTGCACTGAAACTTTTTGAATCGTCCAATTAATTGAAGCCACTATCAATTGAAAGGCAGACTGCAGAGCTGGGTATTAAGATGAATTATTGATCCCCACTGTGAGGAGCTAAAAGAAACGAGAGAATTAGCAATCCCTCATCGAGCTATGGGACTGATGCGATTGAGAAGAACATGTTTCGAGGAGCAGTGCTCTTACAGCAGGGTGGATTTTTTGCTAAATAACAACAGAAAACGCTGGAAAAACTCAGCAGGCCAGGCAACATCCGTGGAGGGAAAATAGAGTCAACGTTTCGGGTGAAAACCCTTTGACAAGTCTTGACCAAGGGTTTCGACCCGAAACGTTGACTCTATTTTTCTCTCCACGGATGTTGCCTGGCCTGCTGAGTTTTTCCAGCATTTTCTGTTGTTATTTCGGATTTCCAGCATCTGCAGTATTTTGCTATTGTGGATTTTTTGCTGGTCAGGGAGGTACACAGGAACAGGAGGAGGCCATTCAGCCCCTCGAGCCTGTTCCACCATTCAATTAGACCATGGCTGATCTTTCCCTCAACTCCATTTAGCCACCGTAGCTCCATAGGCCTCTTAAACAACAAAAATCTGTCAGTCTCGGTCCTGAAAGCACCGATTCTCCCCCAGCATCCGCAGCCTTTTGGCAGGGAGAATCGTTATTAAAATGTACAAAGCTGTGTTTATTTTCAAAGGCTGAGGCAGGGAATAGGAGACAACGAGTGACCTTGGCTTGTAGGGCTTATAGACAGGTAGATAAGGGACAGAGCTAATTGAAACACAAGGCAACAGCCAAGAATGGTACTGTCGTGTTTGATTCACTGGGCTCCATTCTGAAATATAAAGCAGAACCCAACATTCTACAGAGAGCTTAGGCTGTAATCAGCATTTCTGTCTTTGGCTCCAGCACGGAATCCACACCCACATGGTAGGAACACAGGAACAGGAGGAGGAGGCCATTCAGCCCCTCGAGCCTGTTCCGCCATTCAATTAGATCATGGCTAATCTGTATCTTAACTCCAGCTACCTGCCTTGGTTCCATATCCCTCAATACCCTTGCCCGACAAAAATCTACCAATTTCAGCTTTGAAATTTTGAATTGACCCCCAGTCTCAACAGCTTTTTGGAGGAGAGTTTTCCAGATTTTCACGACCCTTTGTGTGAAGAAGTGCTTCCTGACCTGATCCCTGAATGACCTGGCTCTAATTTTAAGGTTATGCCCGCTGGTTCTGGACTCCCCCCCCCACCAGAGGAAATAGTTTCGCTCTATCCACCCTATCAAATCCTTTAATCATCTTTAAAGGCCTCAATTATATCCCCCCTTAATCTTCTATATTCGAGGGAATGCAAGCCTAGTCTATTGAACCTGTCCTCATAATTTAACCCTTTTAGCCATAGACAATCTCGCTCTTCCTCTCTCCGCACACACTTGGGGGGGGTCCCTAAACCTCGGTTATGAGGGCCTAAGCCTTTTAGACTTCAGTAAGAGAGAGTGCGAACTCCGTATCAGGCAATTGGTCACTTTCAAACACGGTGATGGGTTTCCACACACATCAGACACCTGGCTGGCCAAATCAAATCAGCCTAAATACATATGAAATGGAGACTTTTGAATATATGAAACTAACGTGAAATTGATCAAGAGTCGATAAAGGGCAGCAGCTCTAGTTCATAGAAATGCATAAGAGTTTGCAACACGGAGAGAAGCCATTCGGCCCAACCAGCCTGTATTGGTGTTTACTCATCCCGTGAGCAAAGAGTCATCATCAGATTTACCCCCCCTGTTCCAATCTCCCTTCACCCCTTTATTTCTTCATCCACCTCCCCAATCTAATCGTTGAATGTTGACACAGTTTCTGCCTCAACCACTGACCCTGGGAGTGAATTCCACAGCCTCGCCACTCTCTGCGTAAAGAAGTGTCTCCTGCCCTCTGTTCTAAATCTCTTAACCGTTGCCCTCCGCCGCCTCCACCGCCCCCCCCCACTTCCCTCCGTCCCTCCTCATTCTACTCCCTAGTCCCAGTTCAAATTCAGGTCACCTGATCTGCAGGCTGCAATTGCAGGGGTCACAGGTTTTCACAAGCTTGCCAGTCCTGCAAGTGAAGTTTCAGAGCAGATTCCTTTGACAACTTCTGCCCGAGGGGCAAATACCTCAACGCCACCTGCTTCTGCAGTGGAACGCACACGACCCTCACCATCAATCTTGAGAATAGCGTTAACTCCAACCTTCCAAGTGCAAGGTGCTCGTTGACGCTGTAGTTTAAGGTACCAGAGCCAGTCCTACTTTTACAAAGCACCTGGCTCGCCGGTTCAACTAATGTCCAGTTTTGCACCCAGCAAGCACCTGTGTTCGGTCAGGGTCAGAGTCAGATGGACTCTCACGCAGTGTCAGCCGTGGCTCAGTGGGCAGCACTCTCTCACCTCCTGAGTCAGAAGGTCGTGGGTTCAATTCCCACCACAGAGACGTGAGCACAAAAATCTAGGCCGACACTCCCAGTGTAGGGCTGAGGGAGTGCTGCACTGTCGGAGGTGCGTCTTTCAGATGAGACATTAAACCGAGGCCCTGTCTGCTCTCTCAGGTAGAAGTAAAAGATCCCATGGCACTATTTTGAAGAAGAGCAGAGAAGTTATCTCTGGGGCCAATATTTATCCCTCAATCAACATAACAAAATCAGATTATCTGGTCATTATCACATTGCTGTTTGTGGGAGCTTGCTGTGCGCAAATTGGCTGCCGCATTTCCCACATTACAACAGTGACTACACTTCAAAAAAGTACTTCGTTGGCTGTAAAGTGCTTTGGTACGTCCGGTGGCTGTGAAAGGCGCTATAGAAATGCAAGTCTGTCTTTTATTAGGGTCGCCAAACCTCCAGGATTGCCCTGGAGTCTCCAGGAATTGAAGATTAATCTCCAAGACACTGCCGCGGGCAAAACCCAGGAGAAAAATCATAGGGTCATTAAACAAAAAATTGTGGTTTATTTCCATTTTCTTCGCACGCCTTCATTTATTAGTCAGAAAAATATTGGAGATGGGAGAAAAAGGTCTGCTTCACTAATGGTCAAGTTTAATCCAATTGGGCATCAAAGAATTTACATAAGAACATAAGAACATAAGAAATAGGAGCAGGAGTAGGCCAATCGGCCCCTCGAGCCTGCTCCACCATTCAATAAGATCATGGCTGATCTGATCCTAACCTCAAATCTTCTATCACTCTGCATCCACCCGAACCCATGTGATCTCCCGGGAGAGGCGAAAAACCAGATAAAGACCCAATGGCCAATTTGGGAGAAAAAAATCTGGGAAATTCCTCTCCGACCCATCTAGGCGATCGAAATTCTTCCAGGAGATCACTCTGTCCCTATATTTTCTACAGTACTTACCTTCTGTAAAGGCGATCTCCACCCCAGCCAGGAACAGGAATAAAACCATCTCCTGAAATCTAACAGAATTAGAACACAGTAGGAGCAGAACAAGGCTACACGGCCCCTGGGCCCGCTCCACTACCCACAGGGCCATGACCATTCCGAACCCAGACTCATGTCCAATTTCCTGCCCGCTCCCCGTAACCCTTTATTCCCTTTACTTCTAGGAAACTATCTATTTCTGTTTTAAATTTATTTAATGATGTAGCTTCCACAGCTTTCTGGGGCAGCAAATTCCACAAACCTACCACCCTCTGAGTGAAGAAGTTTCTCCTCATCTCAGTTTTGAATGAGCAGCCCCTTATTTTAAGATTATGCCCCCTAGTTCTAGTTTCACCCATCATTGGGAACATCCTCACCGCATCCACCCGATCAAGCCCCTTCACAATCTTATATGTTTCAATAAGATCGCCTCTCATTCTTCTGAACTCCAATGAGTAGAGTCCCAATCTACTCAACCTCTCCTCATATGACCACCCCCTCATCCCCGGGATTAACCGAGTGAACCTTCTTTGTACTGACTCGAGAGCAAGTATGTCTTTTCTTAAGTATGGACACCAAAACTGTATGCAGTATTCCAGGTGCGGCCTCACCAATACCTTGTACAACTGCAGCAATACCTCCCTGTTTTTATATTCCAACCCCCTAGCAATAAAAGCCAACATTCCATTGGCCTTCTTAATCACTTGCTGCACCTGCATACTAACTTTTTGAGTTTCGTGCACCAGGACCCCCAGATCCCTTTGTACTACAGTACTTTCCAGTTTCTTGCCATTAAGATAATAACTTGCTCTATGATTTTTCCTGCCAAAGTGCATAACCTCACACTTTCCAGTATTGTATTCCATCTGCCAAATCTCTGCCCACTTACTTAGCCTGTCTATGTCCCTTTGCAGGTTTTTTATGTGCTCCTCACTCACTACTTTCCCTCCCATCTTTGTATCATCTGCAAACTTTGATATGTTACACTCGGTCCCCTCCTCCAAATCGTTAATATAGATTGTAAAGAGTTGGGGACCCAGCACTGACCCCTGCGGAACACCACTAGTTACTGGTTGCCAATCTGAGAACGAACCATTTATCCCAACTCTCTGCTTTCTGTTAGAGAGCCAATCCTCCACCCACGCCAGAATATTACCCCCAATCCCGTGATTTTTTATCTTGAGCAATAATCTTTTGTGTGGCACCTTGTCAAATGCCTTTTGGAAGTCTAAATACACTACGTCCACTGGTTCCCCTTTATCCACCCTGTATGTTACTTCCTCAAAAAACTCAAGCAAATTTGTTAAACATGACTTCCCCTTCATGAAACCATGCTGAGTTTGCCCTATTAAATTATGTTTATCCAAATGTCCCGTTACTGTCTCCTTAATAATGGACTCTAACATTTTACCAACCACAGATGTTAGGCTAACAGGTCTATAGTTTCCAGCCTTCTGCCTACTACCCTTTTTAAATAAGGGTGTTACATTAGCAGTTTTCCAATCTGCCGGGACCTTTGCCGAGTCCAGTGAGTTTTGGAAAATTATTACCAATGCATCCACAATCCCTACCGCTACTTCCCTCAAGACCCTGGGATGCAAGCCATCAGGTCCAGGGGATTTATCCGCCTTGAGTCCCATTATTTTACCAAGTACCACTTCCTTAGTGATTTTAATCGTATTTAGTTCCTCCCCCCCTAGAGCCCCCTGTTTGTCCAGTGTTGGGATATTCTTAGTGTCCTCTACTGTAAAGACTGATACAAAATAATTGTTCAGTGTTTTTGCCATCTCCATGTTTCCCACCATTAATTTCCCGGTCTCATCCTCTAAGGGACCAACATTTACTTTAGCCACCCTTTTTCTTTTTATATAACTATAGAAACTTTTACTGTCTGTTTTTATATTTTTTGCTAATTTACTTTCATAATCTATCTTCCCTTTCTTAATCAATCTTTTTGTTATTTTTTGCTGTCTTTTAAAGACTTCCCAATCTTCCATCCTCCCACTAGATTTGGCTACCTTATATGCCCTTGTTTTTAGTCGGATACTATCCTTAATTACTTTACTTAGCCACGGATGGCTATCTTTTCTTTTACACCCTTTTTTCCTCAGTGGAATATATTTTTTTTGGAAGTTGTAAAATAACTCCTTAAATGTACACCACTGGTCATGTACCGTCTTACCCTTTAATCTATTTTCCCAGTCCACTCTAATTAATTCCGCTCTCATACCTTCATAGTCTCCTTTATTCAAGCTCAGCACGCTTGTTTGAGATCCAACCTTCTCACCCTCTAATTGAATATGGAACTCAACCATGTTATGGTCACTCATTCCAAGGGGATCCTTTACTAGGACATTTTTAATTAATCCTGTCTCATTACACAGGACCAAATCTAAGGTTGCTTGCCCCCTGGTCGGTTCAGTTACATACTGCTCAAGAAACCCATCCCTAATACACTCAATGAACTCTTCCTCAAGGCTGCTCTGCCCAATTTGATTTGTCCAGTTAATATGATAATTAAAATCCCCCATAATTATAGCTGTTCCCTTATTACAAGCCTCAACTATTTCCTGATTAATACTCCGTCCAACAGAGTTGCAACTGTTCGGAGGCCTATAGACTACACCCACTAGTGTTTTTTTCCCCTTATTATTCCTTACCTCCACCCAAACTGTTTCACTATCCTGCTCCTTTGACCCAATATCATTTCTCTGTATTATAGTGATTCCTTCCTTTATTAACATAGCCACCCCACCTCCTCTCCCTTCCTGCCTGTCCTTCCTGATTGTTAAATAACCTGGTATGTTTAATTCCCAGTCATGGTCACCCTGCAGCCATGTTTCTGTAATGGCCACAAGATCATACCCATATGTCATTATTTGTGCCGTTAACTCATTCATTTTGTTACGAATGCTACGTGCATTCAGATAAAGAACTTTCAAATATGTTTTGTAACACTTAGTTCCTGTTTTTTCCCTTTTTAGTACTTTACTTTTTACTCCATACCTTCTGTCCCTTCCTGACACATTCTGTTTTTTAATTCCCCCACTGCTACCTAAGTCTATGACCTTCTCTGTTGTCATTTCTATTATTTGCTCTCTAGAAACCTCCCCCCCACTAATTAGTTTAAAGCCCTCTCTACAGCCCTAGTTATATGATTCGCCAGGACTCTAGTCCCAGCACTGGCCAAGTGGAGTCCGTCCCAACAGAACAGCTCCCTCCTGTCCCAGTACTGGTGCCAGTGTCCCAAGAAGCAAAACCCATTTCTCCCACACCAGTCTTTGAGCCACGCATTTAACTCTTTAATTTTATTTATCCTAGCCAAATTCGCTCGTGGCTCAGGTAATAACCCAGAGATTATTACCCTTGAGGTTCTGTTTTTTAATTTGACCCCTAGCTGCTCATACTCCTTTAACAGAACCGTCTTCCTTGTCCTATCTACGTCGTTTGTACCAACATGGACCACGACAACTGGATCCTCCCCCTCCCACTGCAAGTTTCTTTCCAGCCCAGAAGAGATGTCCTTAACCCTGGCACCAGGCAGGCAACACAGCCTTCGGGACTCCCGCTCTTGACTGCAGAGAACCCTATCTATCCCCCTAATGATACTATCCCCTACCACTACAACATTTCTTTTTACTCCCTCCACTTGAATGGCCCCCTGTACCACGGTGCTGTGGCCAGGTTGCTCATCCTCCCTGCAGTCCCCGCTCCCGTCCTCACAGGGAGTAAGAACCTCGATCCTGCTGGACAAGAACAAGGGCTGCGTCTCCTTCAACACTACATCCTGGATCCCTGTACCTTCCTCACTCGTAGTCACACCGTCCTGTCCCTGACCACGGACTACATCTGCAGTAATTAACTTCATAGGTGTGACCATCTCCTGAAACATAGAGTCCAGGAACTTCTCCCCCTCCCTGATGTGTCGCAGTGTCCGAAGCTCGGTCTCAAGCTCCATAACATGGAACTTGAGTTCCTCTAGCAGCAAACACTTGTCGCAGATGTAATCACCGTTAGCCTCAATGGGGTTCACCGGCTCCCACATCTCGCAACAGTAACACATCACCTGCTCCATTCTATATAATTAATTAAATTTCTTATTATTAGTTATGAAGACCCTGCCCGGATATATATGATAATATCACACCACTATTCAATAGGACTTACCAACTTAAAGGTATGAAAGAGAAGAGAAGGAAGAAAACCAACCAACCAGCTGATCACCAACCTCCTCCTTGAATACTGTCTGTGGAGCCTGTTTGGTTGACTCGTCTCGCTGCTCCGCCTCCGCAGTGCTGTCTAAGCCTGGGAGTGGGGAATAAAACAGAGCAAAAAACACAATTTGTTCCCTTTCCAATTGGTGTGGGAGGGTCGTGCGCCTGGAGGATGGACCAATGGCGGGAGTGTGTGGGGGGGGAGATCATGTGATGAAACCTCTGGGAATACACGCAACCAGAGTTGGCGACTCTAACTATCATTCTCCACAATGGAACCACCCGCAATCCACACAGTCCTCACTCTCCCATCCCAGGGAGCTGGTGTTACTGCACGGGGCTATCGACGCACAGAAGCTTTGACACGCTGGTCGTCCATCACCTCTGTCCCAGCTGAAAGAGGTGGGGTGAGCTGACAGGGAAGGTTGCGGTTAAAAAAAAACACATCAGATCAAAATAAAGTCTAATGTTCTCCTCCCTGTGCTTAACTCCTTATGTTAATTCTGTCGTTAAGCCTCCTCATCCCTTCTCTGTCACACTATGTCTTTCAGACTCATTGTCCCCCTAATCCAACAGCCTTCTTACTCAAGTTGCCCCTCCCGCCCCACACTAGACATCCATGGCCACCTGTCTCCTTAGCCTTCCCTGTCCTCATCTTTTTACCCCCTATGTTCCACTTGCCCCTCCTCATATCCTCACCCCCTATGTTCCACTTGCCCCTCCTCATATCCTCACCTCCTTACCACCTATGCTCCACATTGCCCCGCCCTTTCCTCAAGTCTTCACCTTACCAAGCTCCACGTTGTCCCTCCCCCCCTGCCTATTTACATTTCCACAGCTTCTCTGGAGTTATTATTTTGATTTTTTTTTGTTGCCTAACTCGAACAGTTCTGGCAGCCGCCTCACTGCCTCCATAATATCAACAGCTGACGAGGCAACTGAATCCCCAGCAAATAAAGCGGGCTCTCACTATCACCGTGGAAACACACACAGAAAGCCAAGAAAATCTCTAGTGTAGCCGACCCTCTTCTCCTGGGCTGGGTTCCAAACCGACGTGGAATTTTCTTTAACCAAATTAAAATACCACACATTTTCACTTTGTAGTTTTACCTTTTCTTTCATCCCATGTTTTCTAAAAAAAAAATCTTTTCAAGTTCAGAGCACTGATTATGACATACTTGATTTTTGTATCGATAGGCTCGGAACACTGCATTATTTACATTCTCTCCGTCCCCCCCCCTCCCAATCTGCATTTCTTCTTTCAGCTGTGAGCCCGCAGCAGTCTGGGACACACGCTCCTCCAACGTGATTTACATGCTGTAGACTGTCCCACTGCCACGGTGCTCCATCTTGCAACCAGTCTCCGTGTAAGGTTGCTAGTTCGAGTTCGCCGTAATCCTGGGAGGTTTCATCGCCATGACCTTCGGCCTCCCCCACCCCGTACTCCCGTCATCACTCGCCAAACATGTCCATTCTCTCAACGCACCGGCTTCCCACAGCCAATTGAAAAGCAAACAGTTCTTCATTACCCAACTGGACGTTCCTGGTCAGTCAAACAGCCTTTTCTCCCATCTCCAATATTTTTATAGCTAATAAATGAAAGTGGTCAAGGAAACCGATAAAAATAAGGTACAATTGTTTTAATGCCCCTGACATGAATCTTGTCATTCATGTGGAATAATACTGGGCGGCCTACGGGTGGCGCTGTCCAGGGAGAGTATAAATACTCGGGCATGGGCCAGCTTGCTCAGGACATTCTTTAACAGGAACTAGTGAAGGACACAACTAGACCTCCATGTTGTAAAACAGTTGATTAAAGCTTTGTTTAACGCTTAGACCAAGTGCTTAGTAGTTTTCTTACGTCAGCCCCTATGATTTTTCTCCTGGGGTTGCTCATAGCAGTGTCCTGGAGATTAACCTTTCATTCCTGGAGACTCCAGGATAATCCTAGAGGGTTGGGAACCCTATGTCCGTGTAGGGGTCAAAAGTGCCCCCCCACCAGCTGAGGCTATTTGATGCCAAAGGATTCATGCCGGTCAGACTCCCTGGATGGAAACTGCTTGCTTGGACAGTGTAGCTGTTGGGGAAAACTTCAATACTGCTAGGGCCACGACATGTTTTACTCAGTCAGAATTTATTATTATTATTTTTTTTAACCAGAACTGAGTGGTTATAAACATCAGGAAAGACTAAGCAGGCTGGGGCTCTTTTCTCAAGAAAAGAGGAGGCTGAGGGGTGACCTGTGCGAGGCCTTGAAAATTGTGAAGGGGTTTGATGGGTTGGATTTGGAGGGCATGTTTCTACTTGTGGGGGAGTCCAAAATGAGTGACCATGGGTGTAATATGGTCACTAATAAATCCAATGGGGAATTCGGCAGAAACTTGGTTGGAGTTTGGAACTCGCTACCGCATGGAGTAACTGAGGCGAATAGTGTAGATCCATTTAGGGGGAAGCTAGATGGGTACACGAGGGAGAAAGTAATGTGCTGATAGGGTTAGATGAAGTAAGGTGGGAGGAGGATCGTGTGGAGCATAAACCAGACACACACACACATGTACACGTACACACACACATACGTACACGTACACACACATACACGCACACATGTACACACACACACACACACACACACACATGTACACACACACACTCACTCACACACACATCCACCCACTCCTATCCTGCCTCATGAACTTGACAAAAGATGCCAACCGGGGAGAGAGCAGCAAAGCGATATCATGCAGCCCCAATCCACTTAAAATCCCAATACATACAGCTACAGAACATGGTGCAATGCATTACATCCATATCCCATATAGTTTATACACAAAATTATCATTGTGGTGTCAAATTTCTAAACATTCATTATACATTCTCATTTTTAACAGAGGCAGTTTTCAGACTAGACTCATGAACCTTTGTAAATTTTCAATTTTAATAATTAATTTATGATTATCAGTGCTGCACAGTGAGTCCTGCCAGTACTGACCTCAGAAACCCGTCTTCCCTTCCCCATCCCGTCATAGCTTTTGGAATTTACAAACAGGACCCAGGCCACGTCAAGCACCCAGAGATAAAGGATGCGAGCAGGAACTGTTATAAACAACAAAGAACTTTAATCTAAGCAACAAAAAGAAAGACGGTCACTTGCTGCTCAGCTACCATAGTTCTACATAAAAAGAGCTGGAAAGAAAAAAGAAAGACTTGCATTTCTATAGCGCCTTTCACGACCTCAGGACATCCCAAAGCACTTTACAGCCAATGAAGTACTTTTGAAGTGCAGTCACTGTTGTAATGTACGAAACATGGCAGCCAATTTGCGCACAGCAAGCTCCCACAAACAGCAACGTGATAGTGACCAGGTAATCTGCTTTTATGATGTTGGTTGAGAGATAAATATTGGCCCCAGGACACCGGGGAGAACTCCCCTGCTCTTCTTCGAAATAGTGGCCATGGGATCTTTTACGTCAACTTATCGCCAAGGTACGCAGAGTGTCCATAAATTGTATGTTTTAACAACTCCTCCCGTCTCACGACAGCACCTCCCAAACCCGCGACCTTTTTCACCTGGAAGGACAAGGGCAGCAGACGCATGGGAACACCACCACCTCCAAGTTCTCCAAGTCACACACCATCGTGACTTGGAAATATATCGGCCGTTCCTTCATCGTCGCTGGGTCAAAATCCTGGACCTCCCTCCCTAACAGCACTGTGGGAGTACCTTCACCACACGGGACTGCAGCGGTTCAAGGCGACGGCCCACCACCATCTTCTCAAGGACAATTAGGGCTGGGCAATAAATGCTGGCTTTGCCAGCGGCGCCCACATCCCCTGAATGAATTTTTTTTAAAGCCCAAATTCAGTTAATATCTAAAGTGTAAATATTTGCCTTGAATGGCGGTGCATAAAAACCCCAGTTTGCCCAAGGTCTCCAAACAACAACCACAGAATCACATCGTAATTACATTCACAAAGGTATAAAAAGGATTAAATATTTGCCCAATGAGAAAAGGTGTAAAGGAAAAGGTTCCGATACAGCTTCTCACGCTGCTGAACCCTCCGACTACCTGCTATAACACTAATACTGAGGCACGGGTATCTGGACCCAACCTTGTGCTACTTCGCCCCAATGTACTGGTCAAAAATGACGAGGGACAGGATGGGGGCGCGAGTCAACCACACCCTCAACAGGTCCGTGCCACCCTGAGACGCCGTCTTGCTGTGGCCCATGTAGAATTAGCTGCCGGTGAACCTGCTCCCAGCCCAGTTTCCCCCGTGGCACCCCGCACCAACGTTCGCTTTAAGCTGCCCGGCCGCGCGGCGCTCTGCCGGTCCTGTGCAGCTGGTGGGCCGGCTTTTAAATCGAAAAACCGCGTGCGCGCATAATTTTGAATGGCCCGCGCAGTCCGTTAAAGGGGCCGTGCGGGCCCAACAAAAATAAAAAATTAAATGGGAACATTGACCCCCACACTCTGCTTTTTATTCTCCCCGGAGCAGATCGATTTGTTTAGTTTATCTGCTGTGAGGGCAAAAAGCCGAACGGACGGGCGAGGCGCAAGCAAACACAGCTCAAGTGATAAAGCACCACTATAAAGAGCTACTGGGCAGCACAGTGGGACAGGCACAAGGACCCTGCACAACCTCGACTCCCCACCAGCCCCCTCCGCGCGTTTTGTTGGCGACCTGTTCATTTTGATCAAATAATGCCGCCCTTTTTAATGGCCTTGGAGAGGGTGCGGAGGTGAGTTACCAGAATGGGGACTTCAGTGATGCGGCGAGATTAGAGAAGCTGGGATTGTTCTCCTCAGAGCGGAGAAGGTTAAGGGGAGATTTAATAGAGGTGTTCAAAATTAGGAGGGGTTTTGATAGAGTAAATAAGGAGAAACTGTTCCCACTGGCAGAAGGGTCAGAAACCAGAGAACACGGATTAAAACCACTGGCAAAAGAACCAGAGGGGAGATAAGGAGAAATTACTTTACGCAGTGAGTTCTTATGACCTGGAATGCACTGTCTGAAAGGGTGGTGGAAGCAGACTCAATAGTAACTTTCAAGAGGGAACTGGATAAATACTTGAAGGGAAAAAATTTGCAAGGCTATGGGGAAAGAGCGGGGGAGTGAGACTATTTGGACAGCTCTGTCAAAGAGCCAGCACAGGCATGATGGGCCGAATGGCCTCCTTCTGTGCTGTATGATTCTAATGCATCTCGATCTTAAAAATAAACACAGCGCCAAATGCTTAAACTGGTTTGCAAATTGCCTCAGCTGTTTTTGATTAAAAATAGCTCTCACAAAATTTCTCCAATATTGACAGTTCTGCCAAGACTATAGATACAGGTAAAGGTACACATTTAAAATACACGGACTTAACAATACACAATACTATTGTGCTCACCGTGAGTTAGGCTGTTTTGTAGCAATAGGGGTGTTATGAAGCAAATGAAGGAAGTTTGCGGGAAATGGAAGACTTTTAATATATTACAAGTCAGTTCCCATGGCGATGCATACATTGTAGGAGTTGCTCTGCGGTATAAGCCGAGGGCCTGGGAGACACAAAACTGAGGCACTGCAGCTACTACAGGCAGGATGGTGTAACTACAGCGTGACTAGTTTACAGAGGAGGATCCCATCATATATGCGGACGTATAAAATTTATAATGGGAAAAAGTTGATACGATATTGTGACAAAACATAACAGGAACTGAGGTATTGTAGACAGGAAGTGCATGTAGTGTCAGCTGTGGCTCAGTGGGTAGCACACTTGCTTCTGAGTCAGAAGGTTGTGGGTTCAAGTCCTACTCTGAGCACAAAATCTAGGCTGACACTCCAGGGAGTGCTGCACTGTCGGAGGTGCCATCTTTCGGATGAGACGTTAAACCGAGGCCCCGTCTGCTCTCTCAGGTGAATGTAAAAGATCCCATGGCCACTATTTCGAAGAAGAGCAGGGGAGTTATCCCCGGTGTCCTGGGCCAATATATATCCCTCAGCCAACATCGCTAAAACAGATTAGCTGGTCATTATCACGTTGCTGCTTGTGGGAGCTTGCCATGCGCAAATTGGCTGCTGCGTTTCCCACATTACAGCACTCCAAAAGTACTTCATTGGCTGCAAAGCACTTTGAGACGTCCAGTGGTCGTGAAAGGCGCTATAGAAATGCAAGTCTTTCTTTCATGCAGGCATAACATTTGAAATATATTAGACGTAGGCCCACACAGTCAAACCAGAATGTAACAGGTTTATACACACTCACACACAGACATTTTCCGACAACGGTGCATTTAATTTACGACGTGGTGTTTCAATTATATTAGTGCGCAATACATTTATGCCAGTGAATGCATATTGATATTAACAAACGAATGGGAATTTATGACTCATATAAAGTTCATTAATTATTACAACAGCTGGGATTTTCAATAATTGCTGTATAATACAGTAATTTACTGCAGCCACCCACAATGATTCAGCTTCATTTTCAGAAGAACCATGCCTTGTTTTGAATTTCCATTGGCCGTTCGGACATCGCGCGCATTCAATAAAATGAATCGTCACATGGGAAATGCTGCAGCAAACTTAGCGCCAGACTTCGGAGTGCTCCAGCCAGAGTTTTTGAATAGATGCGGTGCGCGCGGGGCGAATGCGACATGCAAAAAGAAATATGGGGAGGCGTGGCTCCAGAAAGATAAGCCCAACCCACTGAGCTCAGCCAGCATGACCACATACAACCCACGCAAACATGTATTATAAATACACAGCCCACACCCAAAGACCTGCTAAACTGCCCTGACTGAAAGGGAACTATTCCCTCCCGTCTGCCCGACGGCACCTCAGCCTGGATTCCTGTAAAAGGAGCTTGCGGCTTTTCCAGTATTCAACATGTCCCAAGGCATTTTGCGGCCAATAACTCGGAGATGCGAGTGAGCTGTATTGTAGCACGGGGTAGTTTGCTGTGCACAGTGCTCAATGGGCAAAAGTCAATCTCTTTCTGCGTAGTACGGTACGGCAAAAGTGTATGAAGCTGGTAGACTCCAGTTATAGAAGGGACCCCAAACAGTGACCGAGGAGACCTCACCATAATGCTGGTTTTATCAAAAGAATGAAAGACTTGCACTACATAGCGCCTTTCACGACCACCGGACGTCCCAAAGCACTTCACAGCCAATTAAGTACTTTTTCTTTGAAGTGTGGTCAATGTTGTAATGTAGGAAACGCGGCAGCCAATTTGCGCACAGCAAGCTCCCACAAACAGCAATGTGATAATGACCAGATAATCTGTTTTAGTGCTGCTGATTGAGGGATGTATATTGGCCAGGACACCAGGGATAACTCCCCTGCTCTTCTTCGAAATAATACCATAGGATCTCTTACGTCCACCTGAGAGAGCAGACAGGGCCTCATTCGAAAGACGGCACCTCTGACAGTGCAGCACTCCCTCAGCACTGCACCGGGAGTGTCAGCCTAGATTTTTGTGCTCAAGTCTCTGGAGTGGGACTTGAATCCACAACTTTCTGACTCAGAGGTAAGGGTGCTACCAACTGACCCTCTAAGTCACTGGGCTTCTAGAAGAGATTTATACTAATATTCTGCAGGAAGATGTGTGTTTCAGCCAACACGCTAAGGTTTCAGATTGGATTTAGCCTCGTGCAATATTGTTATTTCATCACTTGAAACTGCTGCCATCAATACCAGCACTTCACCCTGGTGTTGTATCGCTCAAAGATTCTGTCCAGGCACAACCCAAGTTTGATATGCCAAAACCTACCGCAAGATTTTTTCCCCACTAGTCCAAGTGGACGTAGGAAGAGAATGACACACCAAACTTACGCTGTACTGAAATTCTACTAACACCACTGGATGTGGTGACATTATAGAGCCAATTTGCGCACAGCAAGCTCCTACAAACAGCAATGAGCTAATGACCAGATAATTGTTTTTTTCAGGTGTTGGTTGAGGGATAAATATTGGCCAGGACACCGGGGATAACGCCCCTGCTCGTCTTCAAAATAGGGCCGTGGGAGTCTTTTACGTCCACTCGAGTGGGCAGACGGAACCTCGGTTTAATGTCTCGTCTGAAAGATGGCAGCTCCGACAGTGCAGCACTCCCTCAGTACTGCACCGGGAGTGTCAGCCTGGATTATGTGCTCAAGTCTCTGGAGTGGGACTTGAACCCACGACCTTCTGACCCAGATCCGAGAGTGCTGCCCACTGAGCCACGGCTGACAACCTCAAAGCCCGAGTGGGGCCTCACTTAACCATTTTCAATCCTATTTACCTCATCTTGTTTACTTTTTTCAGGCTTGGCTGGGCCCCGTACTGTAGGCCTTAGCTTTTCACCCAAGTTTCTCAACAACAAAAACGAAGATGCATTTCAAAACTCTACACAGGTGTGTCCAAGGCCCGTAATCATATAGTTTGGTGCCTCGGGGGCCACAGGTAAAGCTTGAATCCAGGTTCCCATTCATTTACAGCTACTCGAGTTGCTGATCTAACAAATACTAGTGTTTCAACTTGGCGTTAAACAACCACGTAGGCAACAGCTCCAAGCACAGCCCGTCTCAAGCCTCCAGGCCCCACATAAGAGTGAAACAGGACAAACCAGCAACTTAAGAAATACAAGAGAACGCATAACCGACCTATCCGAGCCTTGTGGGCCAGATTGACAGGACTCGGGGGGCCACTTTCAGATAATGGGCCGCCGTTTGGGCAGGTGTTCCACTGTGTCCAAGCTGCAGAAGCAATAAAAGTTGTAAAAACTGGTGATTCGGATTCCTCCATGAGTGTTCAGTGTCAATGTGTGATGGGAAACAATGGGATGGAAGTTGGGGCGGAGTGGGGGGGAGGCGGGCAATTGTCCTAATGCCAAGCCCATCCATTGACTGCCTCTCGCTTGAAACTTTGAATGGTGTCATAGAAACATAGAAGATAGGAGCAGGAGTAGGCCATTCGGCCCCTCGAGCCTGCTCCGCCATTCAATGCGATCATGGCTGATCATCCACATTCAGTACCCTGTCCCTGCTTTCTCCCCATATCCCTTGATCCCTTTAGCCTTAAGAAATATATCCAACTCCTTCTTGAATATATTTAATGAATTGGCCTCTACTGCTTTCTGTGGTAGAGAATTCCACAGGTTCACCACTCTCTGGGTGAAGAAATTCCTCCTCATTTCTGTCCTAAATGGCTTAGCCCTTATCCTTAGACTGTGACCCCCTGGTTCTGGACTCCCCGACCATCGGGAACATCCTTCCTGCATCTAGTCTGTCCAGTCCTGTCAGAATTTTATAAGTTTCAATGAGATCCCCTCTCATTCTTCTAAACTCCAGCGAGTATAAGCCCAATCGACCCAATCTCTCCTCATACGTCTGACGAAGGGTCATCGACCTGAAACGTTAACTCTGTTTCTCTCTCTACAGATGCTGCCTGACCTGCTGAGTATTTCCTGCATTTTCTGTTTTTATTTCAGATTTCCAGCATCCGCAGTATTTTGCTTTAGTATTCCGTTAAGCTGCGTGGCCATGCAGCGATCTGGAGGTCCCGCGCAGGCCGCTCAATGGCTTTATAACGGAAAAAAGAGCGGGCATGCGCGATAATCTGAATGGGCCACGCACCCAGCGGGAACATTGGAGGAGACCCAATCTTGTTGATGAATAACACCACCCAAATATGTGTAGAAGTGTGTCTCTCGCGTATTGCATGTGAAATGTAAAGCAACGTACAGAACAGGAGCATGGATTCAAAAGACAGGTTGAACTCACTGATCTCAGCCACCAAGTCAGTCGACCTGCAACCTACGCAATCCTGGACTACCAGGAACAATGAAACTTGGGTTAAACTGCTCACATGCCTTAGTCACTTATAAACAGAGGCATTCTTTGTAACCCACAACCCATTAATGTTCACAGAGACCCTTGACGGAGGCGGGGTTAGAATATGAATGCACACGCTAATCAAGAAATCGGGTTTGTTTGAAGCCTATAAACTTTTATTTCAGTAAAACAGCAGGTTGGTTTTTTTTGGGGGGGCGAATTTTGTTTTGCTCAAAAGGCAACGGCAGTCAGTGCTGGCTAATAAATATTTTCCAGCTTTCAGCACTAAGCACTCCCAGTTAGCGTGCGGTTAAATGCAAAGAAAGCGCTCCCTCTGTGCCGCTCTGCTCCAGAAGATCAAAGCATTACTGCACCTGGGCGAATTGTTCCAGTTCAGACACCAGCCATGCTTTTTCCTCAAGTCAAATCGCCAATCCAGGGACAACTGCACACAGCTTCTATTTTCTTTTATTAAAAAGACTGCCCGTACGCATTTCATTTAAGATCCAAATAATTGGCAAGAGGCAAGACATTTCTATCCCATCTGGGTTTTATTCAAGTCCCAGAGATGAAAGGGCAGCTTGTTAACCCTCTCTGCTGGCCCGCGCCCCTAAAACCTTTCCCTATTTACTCGCACATCCCTACCGAGCGCAGCAACGGACATTTTCCAGCTGATGAGGTCTTAGCTATAGGTAGTGTTTTAATTATCATTAGGTCCTTATTCCAGCATAAATGCTGACAGAAATCCATTAAAACATCCATCATTGCAAACAGACCACTGAGTAGGGTTCTCAAACAGAATGGGGTCTGGATTAAAGTGGGCCAGGTCCGTGCACAGAATGCTAACATACCGTCCCCCCCTTTCCCCATTGCATAAATCTCCCACACATTCAGGTGCAAGAAGAATTCTTAATCAAGCGTAAAATTGCTCCAAGCCAACAAACGCCGAGCACTAACTGAGGTTGTCAGTCCGCACTTCAGTGCCATGTCAGCGGTAACTCGAGTTACACCTGGTGTGTGCTCGCGCGCTTGTGATAAAAGAGAAGGGAGACTTCACTGACCTGCCCTGCAACTCCGAGCCCTCCCGCGATCAGTGGCTTCTAACACGTCCTGCCGTTCGTAGGCTGACACATGTCAAACACCGCAGTGGTGTGTTGTGTTTTTTTTTGAAAAAAGAGCCCTTCTCACATATGGACTGCACACATATACTGGGGCGACGAGCCAACTGCTCTTTCACACACCCCTCTACCTGCCATTCTGAGCACGCTCAGCTTCAACGAGTCAATTATTGCCGAGATTAAGCCTGGCGGCTGCTGCTGATTAACTCCTTGTGTACTGATTTGGAGCCAATGCTTTGTTAAACGCTTAGCACTAATCCCATCTCATCTTCACCTGCTCGGAGGAGATTAGACTTTAATTGGGTCGTGCGCAGTGAAACTTGGAAGGACTGGCTGGCTCTTAAAAGCAAGGGTTGGGTATTGACGACAATCCGAGAGCTTCACGGTCACTTTTTACCGACAGCAGCTTTAAGTTGCTAGATTTTTTCAAAAAAACGAAATTAAAGTTTTCAAAACGCCATGGTGGGATTTGAGCACACGTTCTCTGGATTAGTGCAGCCCTCTGGATTACTAGTCCACTACGCTTCCCTACCTATATTCGAGCACAGGCACGTCTAAACTTCTTGTTTTCACAGATCCAATGGAACCTTAAAGGAAGACAGACTTGCATTTATACAGCGCCTTTCACAAGCACCGGACGTCCCAAAGCGCTTTACAGCCAATTAAGTACTTTTAGTCACTGTTGTAATGTAGGCTACACGGCAGCCAATTTGCGCACAGCAAGCTCTCACAAAAACAGCAATGTGATAATGACCAGATCATCTGTTTTTGTTATGTTGGTTGAGGGAGAAATATTGGCCCCAGGACACTGGGGATAATTCCCATGCTCTTCTTCAAAATAGTTCCCATGGGATCTTTTACATCCACCTGAGAGGGAAGACCCGAAAGGTTTAACGTCTCATCCAAAAGACGGCACCTCCGACAATGCAGCGCTCCCTCAGCACTGCACTGGGAGTGTCGGCCTAGCTTTGCGTGCAAGTCTCTGGAGTGGGACTTGAAGCCACAACCTTCTGACTCAAGAGGCGAGTCTGCTACCCACTGAGCCACTGCTGTCACTAAGGGGTAAGAGCTCAGCTGGGCCCGTTTTCTGGCCCACGACTAGTGTTGTCAACCCTCCAGGATTGACCTGGAGTCTCCAGGAATTAAAGATGAATCTCCCGGAGCAAATCGGGGAGAAAAAATTCATAGGAGCGTTAAAAAAACAAAAACTGTGTTTTAAAAAATAACTTTGAACACTTTGGTTATTAGTAATAAAAATAGCAGAGATGGATAGAGAAAGAAAAGGCTGTTCGACTGACAAGTCAAAAAATCATCCAATCAGGTAACGAGAGTCTATTCACGATCCGAATTGGGCTGGGAAGGCGGGGCACTGGGAGGACGGACATGTCGGGTGACCAATGAGAGGAGCTTGGGGGGGGGGGGGCGGGGCGGTTGGAGGCAGGATGGTCACGTGATAAAACCTCCAGGAATACGTCCAGAGTTGCCAACCCTGGAACCCAGGCTCGGCAGCACACGCTTGTAAACAAGAGGCCCAAGGATCGATAGAAATTGGTTGAAGGTTCACGAGATTGATTCCTGGGATGGCAGGACTGTTGTATGAGAAGAGATCGAGTAAACTAGGCTTGTATTCTCTTGAATTCAGATGAATGAGAGAGGGTCTCATTGAAGCATACAAAATTATTACAGGGCTTGATAGGATGGATGCTGGGAGAATGTTTCCCTCAGCTGGGGAGTCTAGAACCAGGGGCCACAGCCTCAGGATAAAGGGTAGGCCATTCAGGACTGTGATGAGAAGAAATTTCTTCACACAGAGGGTGGTGGATCTTTGGAATTCTCTACCCCAGAGGACTGTGGAGGCTCGGTCATTGGGTATATTCAAAACAGAAGTCGATAGATTTCTGACTAGTAAGGACATCAAGGGATATGGCGATAGAGCTGGTGAATGGAGTTGAGGCAGAAGATCAGCCATGATCTCACTGAATGGCGGAGCAGGCTCGAAGGGCCAAATGGCCTACTCCTGCTCCTATTTCTTATGTTCTTATGTTCTAGGGCCTCAGCTGAATATTTAGGGGGTGGGGGCTGTCCACGGGCAGCTCGTCTGACAAGAAACGTCAATTTTTGGGCCGCCTGCCTTGTCAGAAATGGCCCTCAGTCCCGTGAGGGGGAGGAGCGGAGCGGGTTACGGGGAAGGGGAAGGGATACAATCGCAAATATGTGGAGTTGGGAGAGCACTCCTGCTCCTCCAAGCTCTATCGCAAGGTCTCTTTTTTGAAAAAATAAATTAAAAAACTCCTGCTCATCGGTCACTGATTTTCGAAAGGGGTCCTCGAGCAGTTGCTAGGCCTCTAATTTGCTTACTCAAGACCTGTTTTAGGCGTTCGCCCGGGACGCCTGAAAAAAGAGAGACCCACTTTTTAAAAAATTCATTCACGGAATGTGCCCATCCCTAACTGCCCTCGAGGTGGCGGTGAGATAACGGAGCGGCTTGCTGGGCCATTTCAGAGGGGCATTTAAGAGTTAACCACATCGTTGTGGGTCTTGAGTCACATATAGGCCAGACCGGGTAAGGACGGCAGATTTCCTTTCCCTAAAGGACATTAGTGAACCAGATGGGTTTTTACAACAATCCGGTTGTCTCATGGTCACTGACGTAAGAAAACTACTAGGCACTTGGTCTAAGCATTAAACAAAGCTTTAATCAACTGTTTTACAACATGGAGGTCTAGTTGTGTCCTTCACTAGTTCCTGTTAAAGAATGTCCTGCGCAAGCTGGGCCCGTGCCCGAGTATTTATACTCTCCCTGGACAGTGCCACCAGCAGGCCGCCCGGTATTATTTCATAAGTCATTTCCACATGAATGACAAGATTCATGTCATTCACCATTACCGACACTAGCTTTTTAGTCCAGATTTATTTAATTAAATGAGTTTATATTCCCCAGCTGCCGTGGTGGGATTTGAACCCGTGTCCATTGGATCATTAGTCCAGGCCTCTGGATTACTAGTCCAGTAACATAACCACTCTGCTACCGTTCCCGTATTTGGCCGTGGGACCAACACCGGCGCAGACTGGTCGCAGGCCGTCCCGCTGCTAAATTGGTCTGTTTTTGCACCTGTTTTACCAATTTCTACCCCCAGAACATTCAAACAGGAAAAAGCCAGCAAATTGGAAATATAAGCACTGATAGTTGACTAAGCTACAAGGATTGGATTGCCAGGACCCCAAATTGACATTTTGGACACTTCAGGCCTAGCAAGTACCCGGTGGGCTATTAAAGCCAAATACTGGTCAGATGATCACAATTAATTCTGATGAAGGGTCCCAGACCTGAAACGTTAACTCTGTTTCTCTCTCCACGGATGCTGCCTGGCCTGCTGAGTGTTTCCAGCATTTTCTGTTGTTATTTCAGATTTCCAGCATCCGCAGTATTTTGCTATTGGATCACAATTAATTGTTGCAGTTGTGGGTGCTACAATTCTCTTCAGTATACCTTTGGGCATGACCCGGATGAGATCCAGTGATATATGCTGGAAAGGGCAAGTGTGTAGACAATGGGAGAGGTCAGGGTCGGGGCCAGTGATGATGGGCTCTCTGATTAAATAACCTGCCAACATATTTCTAAGCAGCACACATACAAAGTAGCCACTTTGGGGAGGGTTCGTGTGGTACTGTATCCCAGGAAGATTCAGCACCTTCAGGAGAGGAAGGGAGTATATTTTTTTTTTTTTTTAAAAAGGTAGATAAATTCAATGGGTCACCTACCCTGATTATGCAGCCAAAGCCAATGATTTATCTTTACCTTGGTACATATACAACAACAACTTGTATTTATATAGCGCCTTTAACGTAGTAAAACGTCCCAAGGCGCTGCACAGGAGTGTTATAAGACAAAAAATTTGACATATATTGAACACGCAACTACAGAGTGCACATTACACAAGGGAATAGAAATTAGCCAAGTTCCACAGAGGTAAAGCAAGATGCCAATTGTTTTATTACGAAACATAACCTTGTTATCACACTGACAATATTATGTAATCAGATTACTGAGTGTTCATAAACATTAAAGGGACATCAAAGGCTTCTGCTCCACTGGCACGGCAAAGAACAAACACACAGGACACCCACACGCACCACACATATACACCAATGAACACCACACACTCACCCACCCCCACCACACACTCACCCCCACCCCATCAACACACACCCACACGCACCACACACTCACACACCCCACCCCATCAACACACACCCACACGCACCACACTCACACCCCCCACCCCATCAACACACACCCACACGCACCACACACTCACACTCACCCCCACCCCATCAACACACACCCACACGCACCACACACTCACACACCCCACAACATCAACACACACCCACACGCACCACACTCACACCCCCCACCCCATCAACACACACCCACACGCACCACACACTCACACACCCCCCCACCCCATCAACACACACCCACACGCACCACACTCACACCCCCCACCCCATCAACACACACCCACACGCACCCCCACCCCATCAACACACACCCACACGCACCACACACTCACACACACCCCCACCCCATCAACATACACCACACCCCCCCCACCAATACACACACACACTCACCCACACCACACACACCCCACCACACACTCACACCCACCCCATCAACACAGACCCACACGCACCACACTCACACACCCCCCCCACCCCATCAACACACACCACACCCCCCCACCAATACGCACACACACTCATCCACGTCACACACCCACCACCAACACACACACACACACTCACCCACACTCACCCACACCCCCACCAACACACCACACACACCCACTCCAATATCAACACCCACCCACGCACACCACACATATACACCAATGAACACCACACACCCATGCACACCACACACATCCCCAACACACGCACACTCACCCACGCGCACACACTCACCCCCATACCACACTCCCCAACAACTTACCACACACACCACACATACTCACCCACGCACACCACACCCCCCCCCACACTCACCCACGCGCACACACTCACCCCCATACCACACTCCCCAACAACTTACCACACACACCCCACACCACACATACTCACCCACGCACACCACACCCCCCCCCCACACTCACCCAGGCGCACACACCAACAAACACGCGACCAAGTGACAATTCTTTCCAATTTCTCTCCCTCATACGTAAATATTGAGAAAGATGTTGGTGAATAATCATCATTATACGGAGCTTCTGTTTATTCAGCAGGGCGAGGGTCACTTCACTGTCTAACTGTATGGTGTTGCTATTTACTCAGCAGGGTAGGGATTACTCAGTGAGTAACGTTACGGAGTTGTTGTTTGCGCAGTGGGATCAGGGTGACTGTGTGCAGTTAATGTTCAGTCAAAGGAATCACTGGCCTGGATTCAGCACGACCTTCACAATGCAATTTATAGGGGGAAAAGTCTCTGATCCAAGTTTATTACTTAAAACAAAAACCTTCCAGATCACCCATCGGGAACGCTGCTACACCCACACACCCCGATTCCATCTTTCTGGAATGCACTTCAGTTTCTAGTCAAAATAAGACCCAGCTGATGCTGCATCATAATATATACAGAGTGTGTTGCTGCTTTTCTCAAAAGGAAAAGGTCCCCGTTGTTATTGTGAGAGTCACCGGGCATATTCCTGCAGAACCAGCTATGTGGCCTCGTATTAATTCATGTATCGGAGGTACTGTATCTAGAAAACCAGTTGGTAGCACCCTCGCCTCTGAGTCAGAAGGATGTGGGTTCAAGTCCCACTCCAGAGACTTGAGCACAAAAATCTAGGCTGACGCTCCCAGTGCAGCGCTGAGGGAGCGCTGCACTGTCAGAGGTGCTGTCTTATAGATGAGACGTTAAACCGACACCCTGTCTGCCCTCTCAGGTGGACGCAAAAGATCCCGTGGGCACTATTACAAAGAAGAGCAGGGGGAGCTCTCCCTGGTGTCCTGGGGCCAATACTTATCCCTCAACCAACACCTAAAAACAGATGATCTGGTCATTATCACATTGCTGTTCTGTGGGAGCTTGCTGTGCGCCAATTGGCTGCCGCGTTTCCCCACATTACAACAGTGACCACACTCCAAAAAGAAGTACTTTGTTGGCTGTAAAGCGCTACAGGACGTGCTGATGTCGTGAAAGGCGCTATGTAAATGCAAGTCTTTAGGCTTTTTCTTCGATATAGTGACTTGTTATCAAGGGGCAGATCACCAAAGGACGCACGTGCATTCACCGGTGCTTTTTACCAGCATCGTTGGCACATGGTGTTGGCACTAGCTACGCCGGGTCAGACTACGTACTCGCTGAGGGCTGATGTCGCAATCCCTTAACACCACACAGCGGGCTGCACCTTTCCCAGTATGCAGGTTACATCATCCAGAAGCCCACGCTCTAAAGCCCAGTAATAACCAAGTCTGACAAAACACATTGCTGTGTGGCAGAAAGTAGGACACGTACATAGCAGTAGAATGTATGACGCATTGCTGTGTCTTTGTTTTCATTAATTATTTACACAAAACATCCATCTTCCACAGTATAGAGGCAGCTACAGAGCCGGGGATGCTTTCAGTCCACACATTTTGTCGCCCATTTTAAAATGAGTGGCACCGATGCCCATTTAATGCCAACCTTTTCTGGTTAACTTGAACTTCAACTCAGCACCTGCTACTGAGCAAGGCTCCTTTGGGTATAAAAGGAGCTCAAAGCCATTTTCTACCTGTGTGTGGTTCTCGCATATAAAAGATCTCATGATCCTTTTCATTATAAATACAAAGTATACAAAATATGTTAAAAGAACAAGAACACGTCTTAATCCTGATCAGACCTTGAATAAATTGCATTGCAGCTCCACTGAATATATTTAAGAAGGAGATACAGGAAACTCTCTCTTAACTTAACCGGCACCTAAATATCCAGAAATCTCTATTAGCCGGCAAAATTCAGAAGTAGGTTCAGGTAAGTTTTACTGTATATTAGTGGCCGTGTAACCGGGGTTCCTGCATCTGTGGCCGTGCAACAGGGACTCCTGGATCTGTGGCCGTGTAACCGGAGTTCCTGCACCTGTGGCCGTGCAACAGGGACTCCTGGATCTGTGGCCGTGTAACCGGGGTTCCTGCACCTGTGGCCGTGCAACAGGGACTCCTGGATCTGTGGCCGTGTAACCGGGGTTCCTGCACCTGTGGCCGTGCAACAGGGACTCCTGGATCTGTGGCCGTGTAACCGGGGTTCCTGCACCTGTGGCCGTGCAACAGGGACTCCTGGATCTGTGGCCGTGTAACCGGGGTTCCTGCACCTGTGGCCGTGCAACAGGGACTCCTGGATCTGTGGCCGTGTAACCGGGGTTCCTGGATCTGTGGCCGTGTAACCGGGGCTCCTGTGCCTGTGGCCGTGTAACCGGGACTCCTGGATCTGTGGCCGTGTATCCGGGGTTCCTGGATCTGTGGCCGTGTAACCGGGGCTCCTGCGCCTGTGGCCGTGTACGGGGCTCTCGTACCTTGGTAAGTATACTTCTCTGTAATCCGGACTTTTTAACCAACTGGCACCACGCCGGTCCCGTCGGTGCCGGATAACAAAGAGTTCCCTGTAGATAGATTTCTAGACACAAAAAGCATCAAGGGGTATGGGGAGAGAGCGGGAATATGGTATTGAGATAGAGGATCAGCCATGATCATATTGAATGGCGGAGCAGGCTCGAAGGGCCGAATGGCCGACTCCTGCTCCGATTTTTCTATGTTTCTAATCTGAAAGGCCGTTCCAACACCTCACTTGAGGGGCACTTGATGCCGCCTGGCTCTCCCTCAGTGCTCTGCCTGTGGCTGGGGTTGGGAGGTTAGGGGCATTGCTGCCGTCAACTGTTGAGGCCGTCCGGGTCTCGGTCAACTTTTAAAAGTTCTGTTACCTTTAACTGATTAATCATAAAAAAGAACTTGGGTTTCTACGGCGCCTGTCACGACCACAGGACATCCCAAATCATTTTACAGCCAATGAAGTACTTTTGCAGTGAAGTCACTGTTGTAATGTAGGGAAACGCGGCAACCAATTTGCGCACAGCAAGCTCCCACAAACAGCAGTGTGATAACGACCTGATAATCTGTTTTTTAGTGACGTTGGTTGAGGGATAAATATTGGACAGGACACCGGGGAGAACTCCCCATCTCCTCTTCGAAATAGCGCCGTGGGAATCTCTTCCATCCACCAGAGAGGGCGGACGGGCCTTCGGTTTAACGTCTCATCCAAAAGACGACACCTCCGACTGTGTGGCACCCCCTCAGCACTGCGCTGGAGTGTCGGCCTGGATTACGTTGCTCAAGTAAGACGGAGGTGGCTTCGGCTAAATTGCCTTCCTAACTTGGTGCGAATGGCAACACGCAGCTGGCCCGGGTGAGGGTCGCTCGTTTGGAAAGGTGGCACTGAACGCACCGAGGTGCACGGGGAACCCATGCGCGATGAGGTCACAGCGCCTCACACTCCAGCGTCACTCGGTGACGGCCTCCGCACAGGGTTGCATCAATCACAAGGCCGACTCCTGGGCCTGAGCACCACCAGCCTGCCGTCCAGCTTCTCTCCTCTTTTTAAATACTCGATTTCTTTCCAAATGCTTTTCGGGGCGGTTAATAGGTTGCTCGGAGCAGCAGCTCAAGTCCCACTCCAGGGTTTGAGCACATAATCTAGGCCCCGTGTTGTCCAATAGAGATTACCGACTAGCCACACGTTGCTACGGCTACACCGTTTGACATAGTTACAAAGTATTTACAGCACAGAAACAGGCCATGCAGCCCAACTGGTCCGTGCCAGTGTTTATGTTCCACACGAGCCTCCCCCCACCCCTCTTCATCTCATCCCATCAACATATCCTTCTACTCCTTTCTCCCTCATGTGCTTGTCTAGCCTCCCCTTAAATGCATCTATACTATTCGCCTCAACCACTCCCTGTGGTAGCGAGTTCCACATTCTCACCACTCTCTGGGTAAAGAGTAGAGGTGGTTAATAAGCGGCCACATGCACTTATTTTAGCAGAAAGCCCCTTACAATACAGGTAAATATACTTCACCATGTGTACATTTATTTAACAAAGATCTACCACCGCACAGTAACCCAGGAAAACAGCGATCAAAAAACGCACTAGTAATCTGCTTTTTGTTTCACCATATTACCAACAAACGCACAAAAAAGGTTAAAGTTCACGTGCGCACGCTGCGCGAATATGAGTATCGCGATCATATGCCCAGTGACGGCATCGGTGACCTTAAAAAAAAATTACAAAAGCAGAAATGCAGTTCGCCTCGTCTGGATTCCAAATTAGCCACACACGTGGCTAGCGGCTAATATACTGGCCAATGCTGAACTAAGCCCAATACTACAGTGTTGTACTGAGGGAGTGCTGCGCTATCGGATGGGAGGTTGCCGACCGAGGCCTCGTCTGCCTGTTCAGGTGGATGTGAGATCATCCCCCAGGAAAGGGAGTTTTCCCAGTGTCCTGGCCAACATTCATCCCTTCGCCAACACCACCACAACATTTCATTCACTGTTTGTAGGTGTAATGATATCAGCAAATAGTGATGTTATTTGCCTGTTTGATTAAGATGCCTTAGCAGCATGATTGCAGGTATTGATTACTTATGCCTGACCAGCAGAGGTCATGTGACCGAGACAAGCAAGGCAGTTAGTTTAGTTTCGGTTTCGTTCTAGATGATCACAGCATCGTGTCTCCTGTAAAAGCTGTATAAAAGAGTTGAACAGACTTTAGATTAAAACTCATTCTCTTTCATAAATGTCTCATCATTGAACCCACAAAGAAATCAATACATGGTGTCAGAAGTGATTGAAAGAGATGAAGAGAAAACATCTGAAGTTAAATCAGCTCTCCACAGATTAGCAAGCCAAAAGAGAACATCGTTACTTACCATTAGAGAATAGCTAACGAAGTGAAAAATGGAAGGTTTACTCCCACCGGCGACGCTTCAGTTGACAGGTAATGTGGCTGAAAATTGGAGAAGGTTCAAACAACGTGTGGGGTTGTATTTATCAGCAATCGGAGCTGACGAGAAAAGTAATAAGAAGAAATCGTCACTGTTCTTACATGTCGTGGGTGAGGAAGCGCTGGAGGTGTATAATAACTTCACATTCGCTGTTAATGGAGACAAAATGAAGCTAGATAAAATAATGGAACAGTTTGAGGCCTACTGCATACCTAAACGTAACGTGACGTTTGAGAGGCACAGATTTTTCACATGTGTACAGAAAATGGGTGATACT
Source organism: Somniosus microcephalus (assembly GCF_052327205.1). Lineage (NCBI taxonomy): Eukaryota > Metazoa > Chordata > Chondrichthyes > Squaliformes > Somniosidae > Somniosus > Somniosus microcephalus. The sequence goes on along the minus strand of NC_141004.1, from coordinate 16,919,948 downwards.
ATTGATCAGTATGTGACTGAACTGAGAAACAGAAGCAAATCGTGTGAATTTGGGGGACTGACAGACTCGCTGATAAAAGACAGACTGGTGTGTGGTATTCCGGATAATGGTCTAAGGGAAAGATTGCTAAGAGAGCAAGATCTAGACCTGGGAAAAGCCATAGCACTGTGTAGGGCTACAGAGACTGTGAAGTTGCAGGCAAAGGAGCTGTTTAGTGACAATAGCTGCAACGTGGATGCAGTGAGAAAGAACGGATACAAACCGTTTAACAAAAAGAGCGCCAATGTGAAAAAAGAGGCGTGGCCAGCGAACAAAAATGAAAGGGACAATCGAAAGACATGTAGTCGATGCGGTACACAGCATCCATCAAGAAAGTGTCCAGCATATGGTAAAACATGCAATAGTTGCAACAAAAACAACCATTATGCCCGTTGCTGCAAGAACCAAGCGCAACAAAGCAAGGTCCATGCAGTAGATGAAAGCGAGATAGAGGAGTTCAATGTAGATGTTGTGTCTGAAAACAAAGAAGAAAAAAGAGACTGGATGTTGACACTAAAAGTGAATGACATACATATTCCATTTAAATTTGATACTGGAGCACAAGTTAATGTGATATCAGAGACTGATTTTAAGAAAATTAGACCCAGACCAAAGATACATGGAATAAAAGTGAAAGTGACAGGATACTCAGGTACTGATATACCAGTGAAAGGAAGATGCATTGTCAAAGTGACACACAAGAACAGAGAGCACACGCTAGCATTAATCGTGGTGCCAAAGGATGTGCAAGCCATACTAGGTTTAAAAGCCTGTGAGAGACTGAACCTGGTAAAGAGAGTCCTCGTTGTGGAAAGCGAAGGAGAGACAGTCTATGATACACTGAATGTTGCGTACACACCGGGTAAGCTGATGTATACAGCAGACACGTTGTCCAGAGCTGTTGACCCAGGAGAGCCCGCAAACACAGTGAAAAGACTGAAGTACAAGGCAAAAGACAGTGGAACTGACTTCTACCAGAGCATGCTTGTATACCGCACAACGCCGCTCAAGTGTGGTATGTCACCAGCCCAACTCCTTATGGGACGTCGGCTAAGGTCAAACCTACCCATCCCGGAGAACCTCCTGAAAACAAAAGAGGGGGAGAAAGTGAGGAAGTTCAAAGAGCAACAGAAAGAAAAGCAAAAGTACTACTATGACAGAGGAACACAAAACCTACCTGAACTCCACACTGGTGACCAAGTAAGGTTCAAAGACAAAACAAACACATGGACTCAGAAGGGAACTGTCCTGAGTGAAGTTCAACCAAGATCATACACCATTCAGACAGATGAGGGTGCTGTTCTGAGAAGAAATCGTCGAGATCTTCTCATGGGACCAGCCACAGCAGGTCAAGAGACTGATACTGAACAACCTGATCACACAGCTGAGAACCAATCATCTGAGGCAACAACTCAGATTCAAGGACAATCAATCAGAAAATCCTCAAGACACGTGAAGCCTCCTGAGAGACTCATTGAGCAAATTTAAGGACTATTGTTATAGAAGGAAGTAATGTTATCTTATTCTTTCTTCAAGTTCTAGTGTATTTACATATTTCATGTGAACACACAAAGCAAGGTTAAAAAACCTTGATCATGATAATGATAATGTAAGTTCATTAAGTGTTACAGTTAAAATGCAGATTAATACAAAGAAAACATGTTGTTAGTTGAAAGTAAAATACTTTTGTTTTAAGAAAAAGAGATGTAATGATATCAGCAAATAGTGATGTTATTTGCCTGTTTGATTAAGATGCCTTAGCAGCATGATTGCAGGTATTGATTACTTATGCCTGACCAGCAGAGGTCATGTGACCAAGACAAGCAAGGCAGTTAGTTTAGTTCGGTTTTGTTCTAGATGCATCACAGCATCGTGTCTCCTGTAAAAGCTGTATAAAAGAGTTGAACAGACTTTAGATTAAAACTCATTCTCTTTCATAAATGTCTCATCATTGGACCCACAAAGAAATCAATACAGTGAGATCTTACTGTGTGCAAATTGGCGGCACTTTTGTCTACATAACAACAGTGACTGCACTTCAAAAAGTAATTTGAAGCGTTTTGGGCTGTTTTTTGAAAGGCACTCTAGAAACGCATGCTTTTCTTTTATTGATTTCACCAGAGGCTTCGCCTACAACTAGGATAAGACTACTGACGCTTTGGAGATATTTTCTTGTGCAACGCCAGTTCAATAATATAAGCATTGCGCATTGTGAATTAAAAAGCATTCCTGGTTAGTCACCATCCAGCTAATTACTCAACATGAAGATGCACTCATGATGAAAATGATCAGGCCCACCCTTTGGCAGGTCTAAGTACACACACGCCTCAGTCTTGCATCAATATTTCCCCCAACTCAGCGCTTATGAAGAAATACAACCTAACGTCTGATGGATGTAAAAAGACACTGACCATTTCTAAGCTCTCTGATCCACAGTGCCTGTTCCATCAGTGACCCCCTGACCCACAATGCCTGCTCCAGTCACAATGACCTCTGACCCACAGTACCCGCTCCAATCATTGACCTCTGACCCGCAATGCCCGCTCCAGTCAGTGACCTCTGACCTGCAGTGCCCGCTCCAGTCGCAGTGACCTCTGACCTGCAGTGCCCACTCGTCAGTAACCTCTGACCCGTAGTGCCCGTTCCAGTCACAGTAACCTCTGACCCACAATGCCCGCTCCAGTGACCTCTGACCCGCAGTGCCCCCTCGTCAGTGACCTCTGACCCGCAGTGCCCGCACCAGTCAGTAACCTCTGACCCATAGTGCCCGCTCCAGTCACTGTAACCTCTGGCCCACAGCGCCCGCTCCAGTCACTGTGACCTCTGACCCACAGTGCCCGCTCCAGTCAGTGGCCTCTGACCCACAGTGCCCGCTCCAGCCAGTGACCTCTGACCCACAGTGCCCGCTCCAGTCAGTGACCTCTGACCCACAGTGCCTGCTCCAGTCACTGTAACCTCTGACCCTCAGTGCCCGCTCCAGTCAGTAACCTCTGACCCATAGTGCCCGCTCCAGTCAGTGACCTCTGACCCATAGTGCCCGCTCCAGTCACAGTGACCTCTGACCCACTGCTAACACTCCATCCTGCTGTGCAAAGTTTTCTTTCAAACATTCCAAACCCTGCAGCTCTGCCAAGAAACACTCTAATTCCCAGCAGGTCCTCATTTAATTCATATAAATTCTTGCAGATTGTAAACCAATATTAAGATTTACTCGACATCGTTTCTAAATGGATGTTTGAACTCACCCAGAGATGGATGTTTAGCTACCAATTCTGTATTTCTATCACCTATTTCTTTGCCGGCGCTATTCAAGGCAGGAAGACATTGATGGGTGGCATTGTTGCTCCAGAGGAACAGGGGGAAGGAGGTCACACAAAGGGCAACACAGTCGGAGGGAGTCACTCGTGCTGCTTTTTATTAACAATGTTGGTTCTGATGCATCTCACTATTAAGAATAATTGCAGCTTTATATGCTTAAATGGGTCTAAGACAGCTAGCTAATCTCAACAGTGCGTTTCCTCAACAAGATTACTCGGCTCCTGTGAACAGCCTGTAACTATAGGCTTGTAGTGGTACCACCGACTGTCCCTTACTTACTGTACATAATTCTCTTTAACGATGTTTATATAGAGTTTGCATGTACGGGGCGTTGCCCCTTTAAGAGCGCGGGCAAACGCGATGACGTCACGTCGCCAACCACGTGACTGACCAAGAGCGCGGGTAAACGCGATGACGTCACGTCGCACATCATGTGACCGCCCAAACGCGGGCAAACGCGATGACATCACGTGACCGCCCAAACGCGGGCAAACGCGATGTCACGTTGCACGTCACGTGACCGCCCAAACGCGGGCAAACGCAATGACGTCACGTCGCACATCACGTGACCGCCTCAAGCGCGGGAAAACACGATGACGTCACAACGCAAATGACCGGACTGCCTAGTCAGTCCTCGTGGCATCCCCGTTGGGGAAAGACCTGCTCCATGGCTCTCCTGCATCGATCTTTGTTGTTTTCTGGAATTCATCTAAACCTACATTAAAGACCTGTTTGATTGTTCTCCTGAGTTCGACCTCCGTTATTAGTTAGGAATACGACAATTCCTACAGGCTAACCCGCACACCTTTCTTCCAGTTTTCTCTCCTCCCCTCGAATCGTGCTGAATCGTGCTCGTCCTCCAGTACCTTGTCTATTTAGCCGTTCTTTATTGGGTGCCCTCAGTCCATAGCCTCCGGGTCAGCAGGCTGAGTGTTCAGGCGCAAAATCTAGGCTAACGCTTCAGTGCAGAGCCGAGCGAGTGCTGCATTGTCGGAAGTGCCGTCTTTCAGACGAGACCACGCCTGCCTGCACAGGTGGGCACAAAAGATCCCACGGCACTATTTGAAGAGGAGCAGGGGAGTTCTCCCCGGTGTCCTGGCCAATATTCATCCCTCAACCAAACAGAATAAGTGCCGATAGCAAAATACTGCGGATGCTGGAAATCCGAAATAACAACAGAAAACGCTGGAAAAATTCAGCAGGCCAGGGCAGCATCCGTGGAGAGAGAAAGAGTTAACGTTTCAGGTCGATGACCCTTCGTCAGAGCCCGTTGTTTCCAGCATCCGCAGTATTTTGCTATCGTATTAGAATAAGTGATCATTCAGGCTCAATGCTGTTTGTGGGACTTTGCTGTGCGCAAATTGGTTGCTGTGTTCCTGCGCGGTGCACTTCAAAAAAAAGTAACTCATTGGCTGGGATATGCTTTGAGGACAGGAAAAGCACTAAATAAATGTTTTCCAATAGTCTAGACCGAGTGTCAGCAGGCTATTTCACCAAAGGGCATATTACAGCTGATCCACCGCTTACTCTCAGACACACTCTCTTTCTCTCCCTTTGCTTCTCTCCCTCCTTCACTCTATTCAGGAGTCCCGGTGCAAATTGTAGCATCAGTTGAGATCTGCTAATACAGCGGAGCTAGCGACTCGAACATAGTTCTTCCTTAATCTGACCAGCTCCATTTCACACTGAGCGGTGCATTCATAGGAGCGTATTTTTTAAAAATAAATTTGAGTACAACGTATTTTCCTCATCGTGAACTCAAGAGAATCTTTTCTTTGAGCTTGTCGAGGCCCGTATTCCACGTGTTTACAGCAGGCAAGTATCTTGCTGGAGGCGACGACCATCATTCAGGACTTGTTTATTAGCTCGAGTGACCCAGCGGGGACTGAAGATCGATTGGTGCACACCGTGAGAGCAGCACATAGCAAAGTGCGGGCCAACCGTGCGATGCAAAGTAGCAAAACCTGAGAAATCTGCCGGCAATTAACCCGACACTACACGGAGACCCTCATCGCAGTCAAAGAGCACAAGGCCATGTGAGCAGAAAACACCGATAAATACTCCATACCTCTGCCATTCTTATATATGTGTGTGTGTGTGTGTGTGTGTGTGTGTGTGTGTGTGTGTGTGTGTGTGATATATATATATATATATATATATATATGAGATATATATGCTGTGGTGTATGTGCCTTTAAGAGCAATTATGGTGTATGTGCCTTTAAGAGCCCCAGGTGTGCGTAATGCCGGTAATTGCCACTTGGGCTATATAAGCCTGTGTATTGTGTATATCCTTTAGAAACCCCCCCCCAGACTTGCTTAGTAAATACCTATGAACCAACTCCTGTCTTCAGTGTCTTTATCTACACACGGACACTACAGTGGCGACGAAGTGGAAACGGACTTACCTGCAATTCGGCAGCACCTCAAGGACATCGATTCCTCCAGCGTCCAGAAGACTCAAGGAAGTAAAAGAAACTGTGGTTTCACCAGCTGGCCAAGCTGGTGACAGGTACTGCGCTAATCTTTCCTGGGCATCAGGCTGAAGCTCCAGCGGCGGGCTCTACAGCTGAGACAGGCAGCGAAATCGGAGGCAAGCAATAACGGACTGGGAGGGTGCACTCGAGAGACGGCCGGCGCGGCAAGCAGGTCAGCGTTTAGACCTCCGTCGGGAACGAGTCTCCAACAGTGAATAAACGGAAACCACAGTAAAACAGCGTTGTTATCGGTAGCAGCGGCGGGAAAGCGCGGGAAGTGCCATATCGTTGCTACAGAGAGAAAAAAAAAGCGCGGGAAGCGCCATATCTTTTCTGAAATGCCTAAATCGGGTAATATTGAGGCTTTTGATGGCGAAATAGAAGATTGGACCACATACGTGGAAAGAGTAGAGGTTTATTGCACTGCAAATGGAATAACAGATGAAAAAAAAAGCTTCAGTACTTCTGAACTTAATGGGCGCGAAGACATACGGGCTGTTACGAAACTTAATCACTCCAGCCAAACCAAAGGACAAGACTTTTAAAGAAATTGTTGATACCCTGCAGGAGCATTTAAACCCAACACCGCTGCTGATAGCAGAACGATTCAAGTTCTTCAAGAGAAATCAACACAAGAATGAAAGTAACGCTGATTACCTAACCGAATTAAGAAAGCTATCAAAGTACTGCCAATTCGGAGCAGGACTATCGGATTATCTTCGAGACAAATTTGTTTGCGGTCTCTTAAGTGAAGGAACACAAAAAAGACTGCTTTCTGAAAAAGATTTAACATTGGACAAAGCTTTCAGTGTGGCTGTATCATACGAAGCAGCAGCAAAAGGAGCTGCAGAGATACAACAAGAGACACAGGACTTCGGCACCCATAAAATGACACAGGGTTTCGAAAGATGTTATCGCTGCGGCAGATCCACCCATAACCAGAGGGACTGCTGGTTCAAGGGCAAAGCATGCAGGCAATGTGGTAAGATTGGACACATTGCACGGGTATGCCAATCTGGACAAAATAAATCCACTGACAGAAAACAAAAAATCAATAAAGAAAAGTACAGGAAGGTACAAATGATGACGGACAATAGCTCCGACGACCAGAATAGCGACAGCGACTCCGGAAACAAGAGACTAAGCTGTCTCAAATTACATAATGTACTTGCCAAAGAGGATTACCAAACCATTTGGGTTACCCTCACAATAGCAGGGTCCCCAGTTAAAATGGAGCTAGATACAGGATCAGCTCTAACCGTAATAAATCGACGAGATTACGAGAGGCTATTTTCGCATATACCTCTAAAAGACACATCCATTATCTTAAAAACATATACGGGGCAGAAAGTCTACCCCAAAGGAAAAATAAGGGTGCCTGTGGTATACAACGGCAAAGAAATACAAAAGTTGTATTTATACATTCTACAGGATGGTGGTCCACCGTTGTTGGGACGTGAATGGATAAGGAAGATACGTTTAGACTGGCACTCCATTCAGGCACTGACGGTGACCAGTAAGGAAAAAAAAATGACGACATCATACCTGAACGATTAAAAGACATCTTGGCCAACGCCAAAGAAGTGTTTCAAGAGAAACTAGGAACCTTGAAAGGCATCACCGCCTCAATAAAAGTGGAAGATACAGCAATTCCAAAATTTTTTAAGGCAAGACCGGTGCCATACGCAATACGTCCGGCAGTCGAGGCAGAGCTGAAGAATTTGGAAAAGGCAGGCGTATTATCCAAAATAGATTGGAGCGAATGGGCAACACCCATCGTTCCAGTCATGAAAAAAACATTGAAAAATAACTCTGAGGAACAGAAAAAAATTCGCATCTGTGGGGACTTTAAGGTGACTGTAAACCCGGTCCTTCACACGGTACAGTATCCTCTTCCGAGGATAGAAGATATTTTCGCCTCACTATCCGGAGGGAAACGTTTCACAAAAATTGACTTGGCACAAGCATATCTACAGATGGAGGTTGAGGAGACCTCTAAAAAGTATCTCACAATAAACACACACAAAGGCCTGTACCAGTACAATCGACTGATTTTTGGAATAGCATCAGCTCCAGCTATCTGGCAAAGAGCTATGGAGCAAGTCCTGCAAGGGATTCCGGGGACTCAATGCTACCTAGACGACATCCTTATAACAGGAGAAAACGACAACGAGCACCTTGCCAATTTGGAGCAGGTGCTCACTAGGCTGAAAGAACGAGGCCTATGAGCAAATCGCCCCAAGTGCGAATTTTTCCAAAATCAGATATCATATTGTGGCCACATAATTAATAAGGAAGGGTTGCATAAGTCACCTGAAAAAATTGAAGCAGTTATAAAAGCCCCAGCACCTGAAAATGTTTCACAATTAAGGTCATTCCTGGGATTAATAAATTACTATCATAAATTTTTACCGAACTTATCAACTATTCTACACCCTCTTAATGATCTTCTACACACAGGAGTGATTTGGAAATGGAACGAAGACTGTAAACGTGCCTTCCATAAATGTAAAGACTTAATCACATCCGAGAAAATTTTGGCTCATTACAACCCATCACTACTGTTAAGTATGTGTATTGTATTGAACAATTAACACAAAGACTTAAACGTATAACTCAAACAGGTCTTTACTGGTTGGAGGTAGGGACTATACGTAGGTCTTTACTTCATGCCCACAGGCGGGAACTGAGGGGAGATCAGTACCCACAGTACTATTTATACCCCTATGGCCAGGAGTGGTACTGCGTATCACTACGCCCTACAAGTAGTGCAGTCCTGTCCATAGGTTCAAAGTAGCACACATATTACATACACAACATTCCTCCCTTCCTAGCTTTACAGTCATCTCCCCATTTAACATAACGTAATAACATATATACATATATAACTTCAAGTTTACATAACAGAATAACATAGATACATAGATAACTTCATGTCAAAACAGATCACAGATTCAGTCTCTGCGGAAAACAGTTCACAGATTCAATCTCTGTGGTGTAGTCGGTTCACGTTGCTGGAGTGACTCATTCAATAGTCCTTCCATGGATTTAACAGTTTGAACTTCCGAACTGAATTGGCTCCGTTCGGAGGGACCACGTGTGTGATCTGGTAGAGGTAATAATGGTTCAGATGGGTCATCTTCTGTTTCGACTTTTCCTTTTCTGCTTCTTGGAGACTCTCTGGGCTCCACTGTCAGCTGCATGCGCAGTTCCTCCTTCTCTTCCTCCTTTTTCCGTAGTAGAGCCACCTTCTCCCGATGTTCCGTAGACTTTCGGTACTCCTCCATGATTTCTGTATGGTGGGAGTCGAAGTTACAAGTTGGGCAGGACAGGACATAGTAATATTCGGTGTCGTCCTGATCTAGGCCAGCGAGAGGGTCTTCTATTTCCTCCATACCCAGTTGGGCATTAGCCAGCTTTTGTTCCAAGTCCAGACATCTTTCCTGAAGAGACTTCTTCATGCGTACCTCTTCATCCAGCTTTTTCTGGGCTTTCAGCAAGTAGTTTACTAATGACCTCATTTGAGATTTTACTACTTCAACTTCTTTTGGAGATTGATTGATCGGACTATTCAATCCCTCTACCGGATCCGGCAGCTGTTTCAGCGGTCTGTTGTTCTACGTTGACGTGAGTCAGCGTACTTTTGGCATCCAATGGCTGCTCTGTTGCAGTCATCTCAGTCTGTGTTGCCACCTCAGCTCTTCCAATAACCTTTGAGAGCTCCGAACCCCTTTCGTTTGAATATTGAAGTTCGTGTTCAAGTTTTTCCCATTTCAGAGTCCTGTCCTTCAGCATATGCAGGAGTTGGCTGACCGTTAACTCCTCTGACATCAGACGTTTTGTGTGCTCCTGCTCCATTTTCTCCATCAGCTGCTTCTGTTGTCTTTCCAGATTCTCCAACTCTATATCAAAGAACTCTTTTGTTGCATTCAACTCTTGCTCAAAACAGCGAAGCATTTGTTCTAATTGCTGTTGTAGTTTGAAATGGAGTGGAGTTCGAGCCCGGTGTCCCTCAGAAATGGGCACATCAGTAGACTTGCCAGACTCAGAATCCACAGTTAAACTATGTTGTTGTTGCTCAGTGGAATTCTGTGCTGAAACTTTGTCTTTTGCACCTGAGTTGGGCTTACCATCATCCGTTCCAGAGTCTGGGCCGACTATCTTCACCGAGTTCTCACTCGTTATTGTTTGTAGGAAATGCCAGTCCATATTCATTTTCCTAATCCACTCCCGTCCTAGTAGTGGAGAACCTCCTTCAGATATCACATATAAGTCCATTATTTGACTGTCTTCGCCCTTGTGGACCACTGCAACCTCTATTTTCCCGATGGGGTACACTCTTTGCCCCGTGTATGTTTTCAATATAATCCCCGTATCCTGTAGGGGAATATATTGGAATAACTTTCCGTAATCTTTCTTATTTATGACCGTCAATGCCGATCCAGTGTCCAATTCCAGTTTTACTTGGACTCCTTCTATCTGAAGAGTGACCCAAATTGTCTGGAGGTCTGCACCCTTACCAGCGTTGAGTACTCTTAAGCTAGCCAGTTCATTACAGCTTAAGCTAGCCAGTTCATTACTGCTAGCGTCTGAATCGGACTCCTGTTCGGTCACCTTGTGTACCTTTGCGTATTTTCCTTGCGGTGACTTCTTGTTGCTGGTCTTCTTCCCTGACCTGCATACTCTAGCTATATGTCCAAGCCTACCACAAGTTCTACATTCTTGGTTTTTAAACCAACACTGGTTCTGATCATGCGTTGTCTTTCCACAACGATAACATTTGCCAGAACTCACACCCAATTTGTGTGCACTGAGCTCCGGTGACCGTAGCTGCATTACTGCCGTGCCTCTCGCTGCGGCTTCGTGTGCTGCTGCCATAGTGACCGCCTTCTCAAGCGTCAGCTCATTCTCCTCGAGCAGTCGCTTTTGTGTATCCTGTTTAAATAAACCACACACAAATTTGTCTCGTAGTGCATCTGTCAATCCCGTTCCAAACTGGCAATATTTCGCTAATTTACGCAATTCCAGCAAATATTCAGCATTGCTTTCATGCTGTAGCTGCCTTCTGTCGTAAAATTTAAATCGTTCCGCTAGCATCAGCGGCGTGGGGTTTAGATGATCTTTCAGGACAGTAACAATCTCATCGAACGTCTTATCCGCCGGTTCATCTGGTGATAACAGGTGTTTCAATTGCCCGTACGTCTTCGCACCCATTAAATTTAATAATGTTAGAGCTTTATCTTGGTCACGAATTTTATTGGCCTTACAATAATTTTTTACTCTTTCAACATATATGGCCCAATCTTCGAGGTCACTATCAAAGGTGCTAATATTCCCGTGTTTAGGCATTGTAGATTTGCAATTTCTCAGATTTTATTTTGTTTACTTGTTGTCAAAGATGGCGGCTTCCCGCTCTTGCCGTCGTCCTCCGCCCACAAAATGGCGGTTTTCCCGCGCTTGGCGGTCTTCACCCGTCCCCCGACGCCGTCTCCCTTCAGCCCCCGAGTGCGGCCCTTATCTTCACCACGATCGATAGCCCGCGCTGTGCACCGCGGCTCTCGCACCTTGAGCTTCTGCAGCCGCCGCGCCTTTCAGTCCGAGTGCGGCCCTTATCTTTGGTCCCGATCGCTGGCCCGCGCTGCGCCTCGCACTTGAAGCGGCTCCCGGCCTCTGGCTCACCCGCTCGCGCGGCTCTTGCTCGCTCCCTCCCGGGCTCTGGCTTACCCGCTCGCGCGTTTCACCGCGGCTCTTATCAGGGATTGCGATCGCCCTTATCTTCTCCAACTTCCCCAGCCCTGTCTTTGCAGCCAACGCTACACGGCTTACCCCACCACCTAGGTTGAACAAGGAAACTGCAGAAAGACTTCTGTCAGTCGCTGGAAGCTGTCAGGGTGGCTGCTGCACTCCAGTGCTCAGTCGCTGATGGAGGCTTCAGAGTCCTAAAGCCTGTCGCTTCTAGTGGGGTGGTGATGTTTGAAACCTCTCTTCAACTGCCGCAGGGTAAGAACCTGACTCGTCGCCAGTGTTAAGTATGTGTATTGTATTGAACAATTAACACAAAGACTTAAACGTATAACTCAAACAGGTCTTTACTGGTTGGAGGTAGGGACTATACGTAGGTCTTTACTTCATGCCCACAGGCGGGAACTGAGGGGAGATCAGTACCCACAGTACTATTTATACCCCTATGGCCAGGAGTGGTACTGCGTATCACTACGCCCTACAAGTAGTGCAGTCCTGTCCATAGGTTCAAAGTAGCACACATATTACATACACAACAACTACCAATCAGACTGGCGTGCGATGCATCCCCTTACGGCATAGGAGCGGTATTATCCCATAGATTCCCTGATGGCTCGGAACGGCCGATAGCTTTTGCGTCACGCTCATTGAACTCAGCTGAACGTAACTATGCCCAGATAGACAGGGAAGCACTCAGCCTGGTATGGGGAGTGAAGAAATTCAACCATTACCTACACGGACAAAAATTTACCTTGCTGACTGACCATCAACCCCTCATCTCCATATTCAACCCTAAAAAAGGTGTCCCCATTATGACGGCACAAAGACTACAGAGATGGTCCCTTTTTCTAGGGGCACACCAATACAACATTGAATACAAAGGGTCAAAACAGCATGGGAATGCTGACGGTTTATCACGCCTACCATTGCCAACGATAGAAGAGGCACCTACAGTAGACCCAGTAGAGATATTCCACTCTACCATAGTGGAATGTCTACCGGTGACAAATTCTGCCATTGAAAGGGAGACAAGAAATGACCCTACTCTCTCACGGGTCTACGATTTAACGGTGAAGGGATGGCCAGCACATGGCGAACCACTGTTGCCAGCATTCTCGCAAAGAAGAGAACAGCTGTCAGTGTGCCGAGGAACCTTGATGTGTGGATCCAGAGTGGTGATTCCACCCAAACTCCAGGATAAAGTGCTAAAGGAGCTTCACGAGGGGCATCTGGGTGGAGTGAAAATGAAGAACCTAGCTAGGGCATTTGTATGGTGGCCAGGTATCGATGGAGACATCGAAGACATGACCAAGAGCTGCCTAGGATGCCAGAAGGTCCAAAATGCTCCGCCACAGGCCCCTCTACATCCATGGGAGTGGCCCTCATCTCCCTGGCAAAGGGTGCACATCGACTTTGCTGGTCCATTTATGGACTCAATGTTCTTAATCGCAGTTGATGCACACTCCAAGTGGCCGGAGGTAATAAAGATGTCCTCCACCACCACGGAAAAAACCATCACAGTATTAAGGACCATATTTGCCAGGAATGGGCTGCCGGAGCAGATATGTTCTGATAATGGACCGCAATTTGTGTCCGAAGAATTCAGAAAGTTCTTAAAGAACAATGGGGTAAAGCACTACACGTCCGCCCCATACCATCCCGCCACCAATGGATTGGCTGAAAGGTTTGTCCAGACCTTCAAGAAGGCCATCAAGGCCATGGGTAATGAAGACATAAAACTTCAGCACAAGGTGGATAACTTCTTATTTGCATATAGGAATGCAACGCATATGGTTACTAACCAAACTCCCGCCATGATGTTCTACAATAGAAACCTAAGATGCCGGCTGGATTTGGTCAAGCCCAACATCCGAAGGGACGTGGAGAACCGGCAGTTTCAGGGCATGAATGAAAGGCCAACTAGGGCCTTCCAGATAGGCCAACCGGTTTTGGCCCGGGACTACCGTACCGAGAAATGGCAGCCTGGAACTATCTGCACACGATTAGGACCACTGATGTATACCGTGGACATCGGAGACAGCATAATAAGGCGCCATGCTGACCAAATCATCAAGTCATCCGAAAAGGGACAACCTACACCACCACTCTATACATCTAACGATGAAGTAGAGATACCCATATCTACCTCCGATCCGGTGATACTGGAGCCCGATGAACCCGACACTGGCCTTCAAGCCGAATCAGCCTTGCCAGAAGAACCTACTACACCACCAGAAACTACTACACCCCCGAGGCATTATCCGGACCGAGTCAGGAAGCCTCCTGAGAGACTAACTTATAATTAATTAATACAGCAATGTATATTATTTTGCATATAACATGTAATTAATAATTACTTAAAATATGATGTACTAGTTAGCTAGAAGGGGAGGAATTGTGGTGTATGTGCCTTTAAGAGCAATTATGGTGTATGTGCCTTTAAGAGCCCCAGGTGTGCGTAATGCCGGTAATTGCCACTTGGGCTATATAAGCCTGTGTATTGTGTATATCCTTTAGAAACCCCCCCCAGACTTGCTTAGTAAATACCTATGAACCAACTCCTGTCTTCAGTGTCTTTATCTACACACGGACACGACATATGCAGCTATATTATATATTTATAGATTTAGATGAGGAAAGATGGGAGGAGGCTCGTGTGGAGCATAAATGTCGGCATGGACTGGTTGGGCCGAATGGCCTGTTTCTGTGCTGTATATCCTATGTAATGTAATCCTATTCTATGTATATCGCCATTCCTTCATCGTCGCTGGGTCAAAATCCTGGAACTCCCTCCCTAACAGCACGGTGGAAGTACCTTCACCACACGGACTGCAGCGGTTCAAGAAGGCGGCTCACCACCACCTTCTCAAGGACAACTAGGGATGGGCATTAAATGCTGGCCTTGCCAGCGACGCCCACATCCCATAAAAATTAATTTTTAAAAATGTATATGTATATATAGATATATATGCATATAATACATAAATGTGCATATTTATAATATATAGAGCTGTATATGTGTATAATATATACATGTGCAAATATTTATATACACACACACACAATATATACATACATGTGCATATCTGATACATATATGCATGTGTATTTGTAGATATATATGCATATACATTATACTTGTGCATATGTGCGTGTATACAGCTATATACAGGAAATTTTCGATTTACCGGCACCTAAATAACCGGAAATCTTGGTTAACCGGCAAAATTCAGGAGTAGGTTCAGGTAACTTTTATTACTTGCCTTGCCCCATGTGTTGCTGTGCAAGGGTGTGGTTGCAGCTGTTGCTAAGCTACAGAGACGCTTGCAACTTGTGGCCATTGTTCTGAAGCAAGCAACAGGGTTTGTTGCTTTATACGGAGCTCTCCGCTCCGTATCTTTTACTATAGCGTTCGGTTATCCGGAATTTTTGATGAACCGGCACCACGTCGGTCCCGTCCGTGCCGGATAAAAAAAAGTTTCCTGTATATATAAAAATATATATGTATATAGATACATAGGTGCATATGTGCTTGTATACAGCTAAATATATATGTAATATAGATACATAGTTACATATATATTTATATGTCAGAATGCTGTTCATAGACTACAGCTCAGCATTCAACACTATCGTCCCCAACAAGCTGGCCACCAAACTCCAAACTCTTGGCCTGAACACTTCCCTCTGCAACTGGACCCTGGACTTCCTAACAAACAGACCCCAGTCTGTCAAATGAGGTAACCACACCTCCCCCCCGACCCTGAACACGGGGGCCCCACAAGGATGTGTGCTGAGCCCCCTCCTCTACTCCCTCTTCACCCACGACTGTGTGGCTGTTCATGGTTCCAACACCATTATCAAGTTTGCGGATGATACCACGGTAGTAGGCCAGATCACCAACAACGATGAGTCAGCCTACAGGGAGGAGGTCCAGCATCTCGTGAAGTGGTGCGCCGATAACAACCTGGCCCTTAACATCAAGAAAACCAAAGAAATCATTGGGACTTCAGGAAGTCTAAAGGCGGAAGTCACACCCCCATCCACATCAATGGGGCTGTGGTGGAAAGGGTGGACAGCTTTAAGTTCCTCGGAGTCCACATCACGGAAGACCTCTCCTGGTCCCTCAATGCCTCCTCTCTGGTGAAGAAGGCCCAGCAGCGCCTATATTTCCTAAGGAGGCTGAAGGGATGTAACCTGTCACCCCTGATCCTCTCTAACTTTTACCGCTGCACAATAGAGAGCATCCTGACAAACTGTATCACAGTATGGTATGGCAGTTGTAGCTACTATGACTGGAAAGCCCTGCAGCGGGTAGTCAAAACTGCCCAACGCATTACCGGCACCCGGCTACCGACCATAGAGCACATATACCAGAAACGCTGTTTACGGAGGTCACGGTCCATCATCAAAGACCCTACCCACCCCAGCCACAGTCTGTTCGCCCCCCTGCCATCTGGGAGACGCTACAGATGCATTTGCACCCGTACGACCAGATTTAGGAACAGCTTCTTTCCCAGGGCTGTCATCCTACTGAACTCCACAAATAAACTCTAAAGCCTGCACATCTGCCAATGCACTTTATTATGGTTATGTTTACGTTAATGTATTACAAGCCAAATGTATGTTGAATGTTTAAATGTCTTAATCTAAATGTACACTCTCGGGAGCCGCAAGCCTACATTTCGTTGTTCTGCACTTGTGCACTAACAATGACAATAAAAGTTGATTTGATTCGATTTGATATATAAAAACTGTACAGATCTCTCATGGTGTTGCTCAGTGAGTGAGAAGATAAACTGGTTATAATTGGGGTGTTATTAACAAAATACGATCAGAGAAGTGCTACATTAAGTGTATGGTATATGCAAACTTGAATATTATGTTTATCTATCTCTAAATAGGATATATATACCTACATTTTATACACACACACACACAGTATACATACATTTGTCTTACTATCAATGAACCTTTTCAATGTTCTTCCCACACTGAGCGCCTTCCACATGTTCCAATATTTTCATCCACAACTTATAAATAGTAAGCCTCGAAAAATTCTTTTCAAGTTACTTTGAAAGCATTTCAAAAACAGACTCTTTTCATAATGCACGTCGTCAGTCTGTGATCAGCTCGCTCTGAATGATCACTTTCAGTAGTTTTGCCTCTCTTCAAGGGTCTAAAGTAAGACTGATTACTGCCGTCTCCCTGTCCAGTTCCCAGAGTACAGGAATTCCCAGAGCTAAATAAAACTGCCCACAATTTGATTGCGCCCATATAGAGTTACCATGTGGGAAATGAGAATGTCACTGGTGCATCCCCCCCACCATCATCACCAGATCTTAGAATCCCCGCAGAATTGAAATGTCACTGCTGGATCTGGAGACACAGCATTGGATTCTGGTGATCCTGGAATCCTGTGAACGCCCTTAACAGGAGAGTCATCATTCATGATACAATGGGATCCCAGAGTGTGAGGAGGAGGATTCAAAAACACTTTGCAACTGTTCTGAATCCTCACAGGCACGATTCCATGATCAGGACTGTTCCTTCCACTATTCCAGTTATCTTCCCTACTTAAGGTGTTGACTCTTGCTGGGTACCACAGTCTCCAGAAGCCCACCTCACCCACTTGACCACCCTAATCACAGGTTAGCCCAGACAGTGAGAGTGTTGACAGAGTTATTTAACTGTGTAAGGCCTCACAGCCAAATCTATCTCCACACGTGCGCAGTTTCTAGCAGCCAGCAAAAGTGGGAACCCTGGCCATCTTTTTAAACCGCCCTTTAGCGCAGGGTCACTGAGGTCCAGGCTTTCTCCCCAGCTGCTAATTTAGCACAGAATGAGGACTGAACGTGGGACCTCGTGATCTGCGTGGCTCTGTAGCAGGCAGGTCACTTACCCACAAGAAGAAAAAAGAACTTGCCTTCATACTGGACCTCACTACATCTCCAGGAGGTCCCAACGTGCTTCACCACTAATTAGTTACTTTGGAAATGCAGTGACTGCTGCTTTCTAAACAAATGAGGCAGCCAAGTTACGCACAGCAAGATCCCGCAAACAGCGGTGTGATAAAAATGATAACTTCCGGGAAGTTATGTCATCACTTCCTGTGAACTATGAACTGTGTACATACCTCACTTCCTGTCATATGTCACTTCCTGTTGGACTGGTATAAATACTGGTCTGTTCAGTATTGTAAGAGGCTTCTACCAGAGGCATGGTAAAGACCTCTCTTGTGTATATAGTGTGTTTATAAGTTACTTAAAGCTTACTTTAAAGTTACTTGATGGTAAGTCTCCTTTTTCTTACATCAAGCGGTGTGATGCAAGAGCCTGCTTTGGCGGCGTTGGGCGAGGGATGAATGTCGGCCAAGGACATTACCCTTCTTCGAATAGATGGAATCTTTTACATCCAACTGAACCCTTGGAAGAGGGAGACCGAAGTCAACATAAGTAACGTGCATAAGGGTGTATGGCATCATATCGCACAATGGGATACCTAAAGCTCAACAGCAGGATTTAAAGAGGCTTCAAAAAGATCCCAGGTCTCATAAGAACGTCAGAGGTAGGAGCAGGAGTAGGCCATTTGGCCCCTCGAGCCTACTCCGCCATTCAATTAGATCACGGCTGATCATCAACCTCAACTCCACTTTCCCACCTGATCCCCCTATCGTCCAAAAATCTATCGATCTCAGCCTTGAATAGACTCAACGACCGACCATCCAGAGCCCTCTGGGGTAGAGAATGCCAAAGATTCAAAACTCTCCGAGTAAGGACATTTCTCCTCCTCTCAGTCCTAAATGGCCGACCCCTTATCCTGAGACTACGCCCTCCAGTTCTAGGCTCTCCAGCCAAGGGACACAACCTCTCAGCATCTACCCTGTCAAGCCCTTCGAGAATTTTATACATTTCAGGGAGATCACCTTTCATTCTTATAGGTCAGATATTTCCCATCCATCATTAGAACGCTGTCTGCTGTGGCCTTTCTTCTGCTTGTTTACCAAAGCAGTCACAGAATTTAATCCCAGTTTAATAATTTCCAATCAATCAATCAGGCCACAGTTTGCAACCATGACATTTACACCTCACCCTCATCAGTTGGGATCCTCAGCCCTATTTTTGTGTCAACGCACGGGCCCTGAAGCCTCACAAAATGCACCCGAGCCACGATCAAATGCGACCACATTACAAACCGGAGAGAAATGCAATCCAGGGAAAGAGACTCCAGGCAGCCTTGCAAGTGGGAGTAGCTCAAAAGACAGGGGCAGATGCTGAGACGGGCAGCTCCAGGAAATGGATCCAGGTGGACTTCGCACAGAAGCCCAGCAGACTCGAGGTTTATAGGCAATCAGCAGCAACTCGTACAAACATCAAGGGACAGAAGTTAACCTGTCATGAGGTATAACAGCACCAGGCATGAATGAGTTGTTCTGTTTTAACTACTGTACAAGGTGTGAATTGTAATCAGTCTGCACTCTACCTAATACAAATCAACATGATTAACCGTTCCAGAGCAGATTTATTACTGTTTACGCAGAAAGGCCATATCCTTTTAAGTTGGTATTGCACATTACCAGAGTTTCATTGAAAATTTAAAACTTGAAGACAGTAAATCCCTCATAAAAAGAAAAAGACTTCTATTAATATAACGCCTTTCATGACCTCGGGATGCCTCAAAGCACTTTACAGCCAATTAAGTACGCTATGAAGTGGAGTCGCTGTTGTAATGTAGGAAACACGGCAGTCGATTTAATCACAGCAAACTCCCACAAACAGCAATGTGGTAATGACCAAATAATCCATTTTAGTGATGTTGATTGAGGGGTAAATATTAGCCCATGTCACCGGGGATAACTCCCCCTGCTCTTCTTCGAAATAGTGGCCGTGGGATCTTTTACGTCCACCTGAGAGAGCAGACGGGGCCTCGGTTTAAACATCTCATCCCGAAAGACAGCACCGCACTCCCTCAGTACTGCACTGGGAGCGCCAGCCTAGATTTTGTGCTCAAGTCTCTGGAGTGGGACTTGAACCCACAACCTTCTGACTCAGAGGCAGAGCAAATTCGAAACATTTGTTCCTTATCTGTAACAAATCAGTGTTTGTGCAAAAGCTATCCAAATAAGTTATTCCAGTTGTAAATGCAGCATCCTACCTCCCTGCACGTCCAGTACGATTTATAAATATAATAATAGCAAAATACTGCGGATGCTGGAAATCTGAAATAACAACAGAAAATGCTGGAAATACTCAGCAGGCCAGGCAGCATTCGTGGAGAGAGAAACAGAGTTAACGTTTCAGGTCTGGGACCCTTCATCAGATGAAGGGTCTCAGACCTGAAACGTTAACTCTGTTTCTCTCTCCACGATTTATAAATATGCAGTTGGTAAAAATGATGGTGGAATAGATTGTACTAACTACACGGCAGATTGTGTGTCAAACTCGACCAACCTCACACTGATTGTCCGCCTGTCCGATTAAGCTCCTAGTTCCAGCTCCGCTTGTCCCCCCAGCTGGTATAATTGGGACTCTGTGGGTCATCAATGTTCTTGGCTCTTCCGAGATCCAAACTCCCTCAAGGAGGACAAGACAATCGACGTTATTCAACACCAGAGAGGCAAGCGAGAGATACCGAGGCTGGAGAACAGCCAGAAATCTTCAGCACCTTTGGGTTCCTACTCACCACAGTCTGGCCGTGTCTTGTGGTTGTGAGAAATGAAGACAGCCGCAAGGGAGTGTGCTGCACACAGACAGAGGGGAGGAACAGGAGGACGGTATAATCAGCCGAGCCTCCCCCAAACATAACAGGGTCACTCAGACAACGAGTCCGCCCTTAGTCACAGAGGCAAAAACAACCGTGTTGTAACGCAGATCGCTTATGAAAAACATCTGCTGATTTGAATTCTTTACTCTGAATAACTAAAGCATGTCTCATCAGCGAGAGAGGCTAAAGCCACGATATTCAAAGGTTGCAACATTCCACCCAGGGCCGTAGATGTTGCACAAACTCTGGGTGTGGAATTTTTCAGTCACGCGCCGTTTACCTCAGGTGTCACCACTCACCCAAAAACATAACCACAGCCGTTTCTTGTTTCGGGCTCATTTTCTTCCCTCCTTTTCCAAGTCAGCAGCACTCTCACCTCTGATTCAGAAGGTTGTGCATTCAAGCCCCTCTACGGACCCGAGCACACAATCTCAGCCTTCACTCACTTCCAGTACTGAGGGAGCTTCCGCTGCACTGTCGGAGGTGCCGTCTTTTGGATGAGATGTTAAACTGAGGCGCCCCCCCCCCCACCTCTGTCTTTGTTCTTCCAAACCTGGTCCCTTGAGCATCCCCCCCACTTCCTTCATCCCACCTTTGGCGGCCGTGCCTTCAGCTACCTCAACCCTAAGCTCTGGAATTCCCTCACTAAACCTGTCCACCTCTCTCTCCTCCATTAAGACCCTCCGTAAAACCTACCTCTTTGACCAAGCTTTTAGTCACTCATCCCAACGTCTCCTTATGTGGTTCGGTGTCAAATTTTGTCCGATTACATTCCCGTGAAGCGCCTTGGGATGTTTTATTACAATAAAAGGCGCGCTATAAAATGCAAGTTATTGTTGTCGCTGTGGGTCAGCTCCCCTATCTGAATTTTTTTTAAATTCATTCATGGGATGTGGGTGTCGCTGGCAAGACCAGCATTTACTGCCCGTCCCTCGTTGCCCTTGAGAAGGTGGTGGTGAGCCGCCTTCTTGAACCGCTGCCGTCCCGTGTGATGAAGGTGCTCCCATAGTGCTGTTAGGGAGGGAGTTCCAGGATTTTGACCCAGCGACGAGGACGGAACGGCCGATATTTTTCCAAGTCAGGATGATGTGTGACTTGGAGGGGAACTTGGAGGTGGTGGTGTTCCCATGCGCCTGCTGCCCTTGTCCTTCTAGGTGGTAGAGGTCGCGGGTTTGGGAGGTGCTGCCGAAGAAGCCTTGGCAAGTTGCTGCAGTGCAGCTTGTAGATGGTACACACTGCAGCCACTAGGGGAGCCCGTGACCATGTTACAAGCAGCATATCATGGTCCGTAGGGAATGACCAAATGGCATCAATATATTCTGTACTTTCCACTCCCCTCCCATCTTTACTTTCTTATTTCGTACCCTCCTCGGCCTTGGGATTTTCCGGCATATTCGCTGAATGGAACAGAAATATTGGAAATTTCTGGTGCCCTTTGTTTAACATTGAGAAGCAAAGTTAGTAATGGAACTATTGAGCAGAGCCTCACCTTAAGTATTTAAGCAGAGCTGAAAGGTTATTGGAGTCAACTTAAACCACTGTACAGCAACATTTTTCGGATGAGACGTTAAACCGAGGGCCCCGTCTGCCCTCTCAGGTGGACGTAAAAGACGCCATGTATTTCGAAGAAGAGCAGGGGGCAAGTTCTCCCCAGGTGTCCTGGCCAATATTTGTCCCTCAATCAACATCACTAAGAAAAACATTATCTGGTTATTACGATAGCAAAATACTGCGGTTGCTGGAAATCCGAAATAACAACAGAAAACGCTGGAAAAACTCAGCAGGCCAGGCAACATCCGTGGAGAGAGAAACAGAGTTAACGTTTCCGGTCAAAACCCTTCTTCAGAACTGAGTTTTGTAGAAGGATTTCGACCCAAAACGCTGACTCTGTTTCTCTCTCCACGGATGTTGCCTGGCCTGCTGAGTTTTTCCAGCGTTTTCTGTTGTTATTATCTGGTTATTAGCCCATTGCTGTTGGTGGGAGCTTGCTGTGCGCAAATTGGCTGCTGCTTTTCCTACATTGCAACAGTGATGACACTTCAAAAAGTGCTTTGTCGGCTGTAAAGCACTTTGGGGGACGTACTGAGGTCGGGAAAAGCGCCTCAGAAATGCAGGTCCTTGCTTTCTTTTAACGTAGAATGATTTTGTTTATGTAAGACGGCCCATGGGCAGAAATCACGCACCAACTGAATGTTCTGGCATGAACAGAAATTGGGAAGATAAGAGCAGCCTCACAAAATGTCAGCCAAGGGTTGGCATTCCTTCTGAATTGCTGAAGTTTAATCCGAGCCAACAGCACTCGCTCACCAGATTTCTGTATCACACCTACAGCAAACGGGACTGACTACAGGTCCAGCTCTTAGCCCTGACGGAGGGGGGGAGGGGGGGAATTGAGAGAGTTGGTAGTAGATTGGAACCCAATCGTTCCAAAATAACCTGGAAATTCCATTATACTGAATGAGAAGTCTGCACCTGGGGCCGATTCCAAAAAGTAAATATTTAGCCATCTTCACGGGATGTTATAGGAATAAGTAGGGTTTGCAATGTGAAACCGCACCAGAACAGGAGAAGAGCTTTTTTTTTTGCAGGAGGTTCCTGAACTGGCTACAACTCTCAGGTGAGGGGGATGGGGCGGGCAGGGGATGGTTCACGCACGGGCAAGGGATTAGCCAAACGACAGGGATGAGCACAAAGGAGCCTGATGGCTACATAAAAAAAATTACTTGGAGGGTGGGGGGCGGGGGGGTCTTAACTCATGAATCTTGGTTTACAGTTGGATGTCGGAGTGAAACCACAGGGGACACAGAATGGAAGAGTCAATGTTTGGGAGGTTGTGTTTGGGGTCCAACGGGCCTCACACTTCGCTCTCCTCTTCAGTGCTCACAATTATTCTAAGGGAACCTGCCGTCCTTACCCGGTCTGACCTAGATGTGACTCCAGTCCCACATCAACGTGGTTGGCACTTGGACAAAGCAGCCCGTTTGATTGGCACCCCATCCACCACCTTAAACATCTACTCGCTCCACCAACGGCATACTGTGGCTGCAGTGTGTACCATCTACAAGATGCACTGCAGCAACTCGCCAAGGCTTCTTCGGCAGCACCTCCCAAACCCACGACCTCTTCCACCTAGAAGGACAAGGGCAGCAGGCGCATGGGAACACCACCACCTCCAAGTTCCCCTCCAAGTCACACACCATCCTGACTTGGAAATATATCGGTCGATCCTTCATCGTCGTCGGGTCAAAATCCTGGAACTCCCTCCCTCACAGCACTGTGGGAGCACCTTCACCACACGGACTGCAGCGGTTCAAGAAGGCAGCTCATCACCACCTTCTCATGGGCAATAAATGCTGGCCTTGCCAGCGACGCCCACATCCCGAGAATCATTATTTTTTTAATTGCACTCTCATTCTTGCACTGTGCCTTTTCCCCTGCAGCGTAACACATTCTCACAAGCTGTGGGTATTGCAGGCAATGTTAATGGACTTCTGTAGAAGGCAGACCTGGACCTAATTGTAGCTTTGAGATTGCATTTTTCAACAATTAGCAACTTTCCAGTGTAACTGTTTGAGGAAGGTTAATCTACGGAGTTAAGCTGTTGGTATGCTGCTCGTGTTTGAACAGGGTCCCTTCCCCAGACCGTAAAAGTCTAGTATCATCAGCTTACAGTACAGACTGGCAGATTCCCGGTAGAAGATTCTGGCTGTAAGGGGACAAGAGGAGAGTTATTCTCACGCTTCATTTGCAGAAACCTTTAGTCCCTCTTCTTCAGAAGCTCTGCTAATGAATTTACAGGAAACTCTTTGGTATCCGGCACCGACAGGACAGGGATGGTGCCGGTTGATTCAAAATTCCGGATGACGGAGAGGGTTATCTAC
The DNA here is from genome assembly GCF_052327205.1 of Somniosus microcephalus. NCBI lineage: Eukaryota > Metazoa > Chordata > Chondrichthyes > Squaliformes > Somniosidae > Somniosus > Somniosus microcephalus. The sequence goes on along the minus strand of NC_141004.1, from coordinate 16,895,729 downwards.
CGTTGGCATATCTCGATTTTCTGTTTTAAAGTTAACACCACGCCCTTCTTTTGCTTGGATCAACTTTTGGGAATTCCATAATGCAAGATGGGGGAGATAATTCACGATAAAGATGGAGAGACAGACAGAAAAATAGCGGATCGGAAGAGACTACCAGCAGCGTGGGAGACACACAGTACCCCTGTAAAATGGCGGATCAGAAGAGACTACCGGCAGCGCGGGAGAGTCAGACTCCTGTTACAGGGGTATTGAGGTGTTCCGACTCCCGACAGCGCCAAGAAGCCGAGTAGCGGCAGTTTGGAGAACAACCCCATTAACTTGGCCACCGCGGGAGACTCGGACTCGGCAACATTTCCGGTTATTGAGGTGTTGTTTTCGGAGTATGAATTTTGCTGGTTAATAGAGAATTCCGGATATTTAGGTGCCATTTAAACGAGAGTTTCCTGTACTCTCCTGTGCTCTGGCTCCTCACCCAAGCAGCCATTCTTCAGGTGGTAGTCTCGAGAAAGTGAGTTCAGCAAGCTATTCAACTGCAGCGACTTCGCAACCAAGTCTGTCCTCACCTGATGTCCACATGCACGCACTATCCAGTGGGAACCAGGACAAAGCAGCCCGCTTGATCGGCACCCCATCCACCACCTTAAACATTCACTCCCTCCACCACCGGCGCACCGTGGCTGCAGTGTGTACCATCTACAAGATGCACTGCAGCAACTCGCCAAGGCTTCTTCGGCAGCACCTCCCAAACCCGCGACCTCTTCCATCTAGAATGACAAGGTCAGCAGGCGCATGGGAACACCACCACCTCCAAGTTCCCTTCCAAGTCACACACCATCCTGACTTGGAAGTATATCGGCCGTTCCGTCATCGTCGCTGGGTCAAAATCCTGGAACTCCCTCCTTAACAGCACTGTGGGAGTACCTTCACTGCACGGACTGCAGAGGTTCAAGAAGGCGGCTCACCACCACCTTCTCAAGGGCAACTAGGGATGGGCAATAAATGCTGGCATTGCCAGCGACGTCCACATCCCATAAACGAATAAAAAAATAAAATTATCAACCATACTGGACCAATCCTTTGGTCAAAGACATTGAGATCAACTTCAGCACCTTTACCACTGCCCCGACTGAGATCAGGCAAGGACCAGGGCTCAAACCTGGGATCTTCCTGCTCCGCACCTCACCGTGTGGTCTACCTAGCAACGCGGCCATCAGGAGGATCCTGATCTTCTCATGAACGGGGGGGGGGGGGGGGGGGGGGGCGCAGAGTTAGGTAGGCAGGAAGAACATGAGGTAAATCAGCTCGGGTTGGTGATGATCGAATGCGTAGCTCAGCCATAAATTCCAGGATGATCCCAGACCTGATTCTCAGTGATGCTTTAGCTGATTGCGGCTGAGGCGCTACATGTTTTGATTGCGTTGGTTTGGTGCATGTGCGAATGGCGTGTGGTGCGTGTGGCGTACGTGTTGCTGTAATCCCCTCCCGACTCTTTCATGGAACAGACAGCCAACACTCACTGTCTAGTCCCCCAAGTGAGGAATGGCCACATGGGAAAGATACCAGAGGAGTGCCAGCACCATGGAACCGTCCACCAGCATGACCCAGTCTTCGGATACAAGGGGAGAAAATTTAAAATACTTTATTTTGCGCTGAAACCCCATGTCCTCACTGTAAAACTATCCCTTTTTTCACCCTCCTTTACTGGGTCCTGGAATGGACAACACAAGAGCTGAATTTCAATTACCCTTCACAAAAGAGACCTTGAGCTGAACCAGTAATCAGAGCCACGTGGGCTCCGCACACTCAGACCCTTCTAATGATGCATGGAGCCCATTATAATCAGTTAGCAGCCAGAGAGAAACCTCCAAATTGCAGCTTATTCCACTGAGAGACTATCTGGCCTGAGCTGGCAGCAGTCACGTGGTCCTTATATCATCCAAAACCATCACTCGAAAGAAAGAAAACTTGCAATTAACAGGCGGGTGTCTGCATGAACTGACCACATCTCTCTAATCTGAGGCAAGTGGGCATTATATTTAGCTCGTAGACTCCACACTAAGGATTGGTACTCAAGCCGGTCTCAAACCTACAATCCGATAAAATGCAAAATGGTTACGGGGAGGGGGGGGCAAGGGGGGGGAAAGGAATTTTAAAAACCCAGAATATATCAGTGGGTAGCACTCTCGCCTCTGAGTCAGAAGGTTTGTGGGTTCAAGTCCCACTGCAGAGACTTGAACACATAAATCTAGGCTGATGCTCCCAGTGCAGTGCTGAGGGAGCGCTGCACTGTCGGAGGTGCCGTCTTTCAGATGAGATGTTAAAGCGAAGCCCCGTCTGCTCTCTCGGGTGGACGTAAAAGATCCCACGGCACTATTTCGAAGAAGAGCAGGGGAGTTAGCCCCAGTGTCCTGGCCAATATTTATCCCTCAATCAACATCACTAAAATAGATTATCTGGTCATTATCACATTGCTGTTTGCGGGACCTTGCTGTGCGCAAATTGGCTGTCGCGTTTCCCACATTACAACAGTGACTACACTTCAAAAAGTACTTCATTGGCTGTAAAGCGCTTGGGGATGTCTTGAGGTCTTGCCATAGAAAGGCAAGTCTTCCTTTTTTTGAGAGTCCCTGTCAGCCTCACAGTGATGCATTTCATCAGTATTACTTTGCTCATTGCGTTTAAATCAAACCTCATTGCATCGTTTCCCCACTGAATTCATTCCCTGTATCTCAGATCTTGCCCTCTAAATCTGCCATTCCCCCTACAAACTACAATCTTTAAAAACTCAAGTTTGGTCTCGATTCTCGACTTACCTGGTCTCCCCATGATTTTCAACCTTCTTGGTCTCCTACACCTTAACCATGGCCCTTTATTCATCTACCTCAATCTTAATAAAAACTTCATTTCAGTGTGAATTTGTCCGTGGCTGGCTTTCTGTAACTAGGTGACAGGAAAATTGGTTCCATAAGATGGCATGGGATAGGTCCTTCCATTTTTCTTTCCCTTTCTTCCTCCTTCACCAACCTATCGTATAATGAAGGGCTGCGTGCCCAGGCAGTGTTACAATCAACAGCCCTTAAGCATTGGTGAAACATGACCATAGGGTAACTCTGAATGGATGTCAACCTTCTCGTTCAAACTCCAGCAATCTACCTGTGGGGAAGTGTGAAGTGAAGTAGAATATTTTTTGAATGGTGAGAGACTAGGAAATGTTTGCATTCAGATGGACCTGGGTGTCCTTGTACATGAATCATAGAAAGTTAACCACTTTGATTGCCTGCTGGTACTGCCCAACTGTACCTGTTTTGTTTGGGTGGCAATAGCAAGGTCCAAGACCTGAAGCAGAGATAGTCATTACATAACAGCTCCAACCCATCAGAACACGATGCAGTCTCCTCTACATTGAGGAGACCAAACGCAGATTGGGCAACCGCTTTGCGGAACACCTCCGTTCAGTCCATAAGGTGACCCTGAGCTTCCGGTCGCCTGTCACTTTAATTCACCGCTTCACTCCCACTCTGATCTCTCTGTCCTTGACCTATTACATTGTTCCAATGTAGCTCAACGTAAGCTCGAGGAACAGCACCTCATCTTTCGATTAGGCACTTTAAAGCCTTCTGGCCTCAACATTGAGTTCAACAATTTCAAACTCTAACCCCTGCCCCCATTTTTCATGCTGTATGATTTTGCCATTCCCATTTACAACATTTTATCTTTCCTGCCTCTTTCAAAAGCACAGTATATTCCTTCAATTCCTTCCTCCCCTCCTAACCGCCCCCCCGCCCCCCGTCTCTGCACCTGCTTAATATCTGTTACATCTCCAGCTTTTTCCAGTTCTGATGAAGGGTCCCAGACCTGAAACATTAACCCTGTTTCTCTCTCCACGGATGCTGCCTGGCCTGCTGAGTATTTCCAGCGTTTCCTGTTGTTATATTTCATAGGAACACCATCCAAATCAGACGTCATTCTCACTTGGACATTTATCTCCATTCCTTCATCATACCGGGTCAAAATCCTGGCCAAAACACCATCATAGAAGCACCAGCACAAGGACTGCCGGTGTTCAAAGGCAGCAGCTCATCACCACCATCTCAGGGCAACTAGGAATGGGCAATAAATGATGGGCCTTGCCAGCGTCACCCCCAGCCCAAGAACCAATTTTTAAAAGCTTTCACACGGGACGTGCTACATAAATGCAACGTAGTTCTGTGCTTACCTCAGTGGTTAATGAGGATCTCACAGCAGTAAATAAAGCTGCCTTGGTCGCCTCGAGCTCCAAATACTCAAGGCAATGCTGATATCAGATACGTTTTGGTGCTTATCCCGCTGAAAGGAATGCTCAAGAGATACCACCTCTTGAAACCTTGTCTTTTAAGCACTCAGATAAAAGGTCCTTGCCCGCAATCAGTGAGCTCTGATCTACTGAGACACGCTGTCCCATTACTTTAAACAAATCGGTTACCCAACATCATTGAGGTGGGGTTCCTGTCAGTATTTTACTGGAAAAAGTATGGAAAATGCTGGAAATGCAAAGCAAGTCAGTCAACATTGGAGCGAGAGGCAGAAAACCTACAGCAGAAACGCTAACCTATCTTTTCATTTTTCCCATGCTGACAGTCCTGCTGTGTATATCCAGGGGTTTCAGGGAGTTTTTTCCTTCTTTTTATCTAGCTTTTGTTTGCTTTATGCTGGACCAGATCTGTTACAAACTATGTGACTGGCCCTTATCCTGTTTGTTTTACATTAAGCAAGCTCTGAAAACAGCTGTGTGTTGTAATCTGACAGAAGTTCAGGACCCAATTAATGGCCTCAAGATGCACTCCATCTGCCTTTCTACTGACTCCACAGTTTCAACACCGCACGCAAGGACTACCAGGGAACCAGACCAGCCGGAATAGGCTCCATTAACTCACACCAGCAACCACCCAGCCCTCCAGAGTCACTCATCAATTTCCTTAGCTAATTCCGCGGCACTATTAGAAGAGCAGGGGGAGTTCTCCCCGGTGTCCTTGGGGCCAATAGTTATCCCTCAACCATCATTAAAAACAGATTATCTGGTCATTATCACGTTGCTGTTTGTGGAGCCTTGCTGTGCGCAGATTGGCTGCCGGTTTTCCTACATTACAACGGGGACCAATGTTCCCTATAATTTTTTTTTTTTTTTTACGCGGTTCCTTTAACGGGCTGCGCGGCCCATTCAAATTTTTGTGCATGCACGGTTTCTTACACTGAAAAGCCGGTGAGCGACCGCCCAGCTTAGCGGGAACATTGATGGTGTTGACACGTCAAAAGGACCTCATTGGCTGGAGCTTTGGGATTTTTTTTTCACAAAACCAAAGTGAATTGTACACCACTGGTTAAAAGGCATCAACTTAAAACTCTCCTCCCCGCATGGTTCAGTTGGTGACTGCCCCACCCAGCGTAGCAGGGAGTGACATAGATCAGATTAGATGCCTGGACCACACAGAGTTAGGTGATCTCAGCCAAGGAGGCAGCAGAGCCAGAACAATAGGCGTGTCAGCCCTTGGCTGACTGGGTAGCACTTTCACCTATGAATCAGAAGGACTGTGGTTTCAAGTCCCACTCTAGACAGTCCAGCACGTAATCTAGGCTGGTGCTTCAACGCAGTACTGCGGGAGTGCTGCACTGCCGGAGGTGCTGTCTTTTGGAGGAGATGTTAAACTCTCTCAGGTGGACGCAAGGGCACTATTGGAAAGAAGAGCAGGGGAGTTCACCCCGGTGTCCGGGCTAATATTTATCCCTCAACCAACAATATTAAAACAGATTATCTGGTCATTATCACATTGCTGTGTGTGGGAGCTTGCTGTGCACAATTTGGCTGGCGGTTTTCCTACATTACTACAGTGATTACGCTTCAAAAGTACCCCAAATTGGCTGTAAAGCACTTTGGGACATCCTGAGGTCGTGAAAGGGCACTATGTAAATGCACGTTTTTCATTTCTTTCTATGTTTATCCAGTAAAAGCGTTTAGAAATCAAACCCATTGGGTTTTTTTCCCCCACAAAAGCCAAGTGAATTGTACACCACTGGTTAAAATCTCTCCTCCCCGCATAGTTCAGCAAGTGACCGCCCTGCCCAGTGTAGCGTGGAGTGACACAGAGGTGCTATATAAATGCATGCAAGCTCGTCCAATCTTATGTTCCGACAACTGAAGCTTCACTTCCTAGAGCTGGCCACTGGGTGGCACTCAAATGCTGAACTGGTACCACCGATTGAAACATGACTTGGGCAGAACAGGATAGCTTTTAATCAACTGGGATTCTGAAAGAACTCACAGGGCACATGACTGTCCGTAAAAGAGCGCATCCCACACAGAGCTTTCAGTGGGCGTCTGCAGGTCAGATGCTAGGTTTTCTCAGAATCATACAGCACAGAAGGAGGCTATTTGGCCCATCGTGCCGGTGCTGGCTCTTTGAAAGAGCTGTCCAATTAGCCCCACTCCCCTGCTCTTTCCCCATAGCCCTGCAAATGTTTCTTTTTCAAGTATATATACACAATTCCCTGTAGAAAGTTACTACTGAATCTGCCTCCACCACCCTTTCAGGCAGTGCATTCCAGATCATAACAACTCGATACGTTAAAAAAAATTCTCCTCATCTTCCCTCCGATATTTTTGCCAATTACCCTAAATCTGTGTCCTCTGGTAATCAACCCTCCTGCCAGTGGAAACATTATTTACTCTATCAAAACCCCTCATGATTTTGAACACCTCTAAGCAGTTACTGTGCTCTTCTTAATACTCAGCGAAGAGTAATGTTAGAGATTAGAGGGGATCTCGGGGGGAAGTCACCCGCCCATTCATTCAGCTATAACCCTGAATTAAACCTCATTCAACTCCGCCACTAGCTCAGCGAGTTTGATCCCCCAGTCTGTACGGAGTTTCCTGGTGGCAACAGCACAAATTCCTCAACACCCCTGGATTAGGGAAATAGGGAAACAATTTACAGTTTCTAGCCCTGATTGCAAACCTGCACCACCTCCTGGACATCGATCCCCCTTCCACGCCACCCCCCAACCCTACTTCCTTCTGTATCCGCCCCGGAAAAAATTCTCTTACAACTGCACTTATGAAATCCCAACTGTCCAGCCTTTGGCCCTCCATTCATCACGACATTGCTGCAGCTACCGATCTGCTCAACCACACCCTCACCACCACCTATGATGCCCTAGTCCTTATTAAAACCATTACTCTCTCTCTCACCCTGGCCGTTCCCCCTGTTATGGCCCTCATCTTCGCTCTTCGCTCCCTTAAGTCCAAGGGACGCAGACTTGAACGGATATGGCGGACAACTGGTTTAGCCATTCACCGCCACATCTGGCTGGACCACATAAAGCATTATCGGGTCCCGCTCTCGTCTGCCAAAATTGCTCACTAGTCCAGAATCATTCTGGAATGCAAAGATAAACTTCTATTCTCCACTGCTAACCGTCTTCTTAAACCCCTCTCCCCTGTCTCCTCCACCCTCACCTCCGACAACAAGTGTGAGGAGCTCATGGACTTCTTTGTCTCTAAGATTGAGACCATCCGATCAGCTGCCTCTGCCACTTCCCTTCCTTCCCCTAGCCCACCGGGTCAAACTTCCTCTAAGGTTCCCCCCTGTCCTAGTCCTGAACTCACATCTTTCTCCAGTTTCTCTCCGATCTTCCCTCATGACCACTCTGTGTTCATCTTGTCCATGAGACCCACTTCCTGCTCCCTCGACCCTATTCCCACCAAACTGCTGACCACCCAACTTCCTTTTCTGGCTCCCATGTTAGCTGACATTGTTAACGGTTCTCTCTCCTCAGGTACTGTTCCCCTCTCTCTCAAATCTGCCGTCATCACTCCTCGCCTCATAAAACCAACCCTTGATCCCTCCGTCCTTGCAAACTACCGCCCCATCTCCAATCTCCTTTCCTCTCCAAAGTCCTTAAACGTGTTGTCGCCTCCCAAATCCATGCCCATCTTTCCCGCAATTCCATGTTTGAATCCCTCCAATCAGGTTTCTGCCCTTTCCACAGTACCGAAACGGCTCTCATCAAAGTCACAAACGACATCCTTTGTGACTGTGACAAAGGTAAACTATCCCTCCTCGTCCTTCTTGACTTGTCTGCAGCCTTTGACACGGTTGACCACTCCATCCTCCTCCAACGCCTCTCCACCATTGTCCAGCTGGGCAGGACTGCACTCGCCTGGTTCCATTCTTATCTATCTAATCGTAACCAGAGAATCACCTGCAACAGCTTCCTTTCCCACTCCCGCATCGTTACCTCTGGTGTCCCCCAAGGATCTATCCTTGGCCCCCCTCCTATTTCTCATCTACATGTTGCCCCTTGGCGACATCATCCGAAAACACAGCGTCAGTTTCCACATGTACACTGACGACACCCAGCTCTACCTCACTACTTCTTCTCTCGACCCCTGAATTGTCAGACTGCTTGTCCAACATCCAGTTCTGGATGAGCAGAAATTTTCTCCAATTAAACATTGGGAAGACCGAAGCCATTGTTTTCAGTCCCTGCCACAAAAACCGTTCCCTAGCCACTGACTCCATCCCTCTCCCTAACATTTGTTTGAGGCTGAACCAGACTTTTCGCAACCTTGGTGTCATAGTTGACCCGGAAATGAGCTTCCGACCACATATCCACGGCATAACTAAGACCGCCTACTTCCACCTCCGTAACATCGCCCGTCTCCGCCCCTGCCTCAGCTCATCCGCTGCTGAAACCCTCATCCATGCCTTTGTTACCTCTAGACTTGACTATTCCAACCCACTCCTGGCCAGCCTCCCACATTCACCCTACGTAAACTTGAGGTCATCTAAAACTCGGCTGCCCGTGTCCTAACTCGCACCAAGTCCTGTTCACCCATCATCCCTGTGCTCGCTGACCTTCATTGGCTCCCGGTTAAGCAACGTCTCGATTTCAAAATTCTCATCCTTGTTTTCAAATCCCTCCATAGCCTCACCCCTCCCTATCTCTGTAATCTCCTCCAGCCCCACAACCCCCCCCCCGCCCCGAGATATCAGCGTTCCTCTAATTTGGCCCTCTTGAGCATCCCTGATTATAATCACTCAACCTTTGGTGGCCGTGCCTTCTGTTGCCTGGGCCCTAAGCTCTGGAATTCCCTACCTAAACCTCTCCGCCTCTCTTTCCTCCTTTAAGACGCTCCTTAAAACCTACCTCTTTATAGCTCCTTATGTGGCTCGGTGTCAAATTTTTTCTCTTATAATACCGTGAAGAGCCTTGGGACATTTTACTATGTTAAAGGCGCTATATAAATACAAGTTGTTGTTGATTAAGGACAGGATCAAGCTCAGCCCCCTGTAGTTGAATAGTTTGCCAACATTCACTATCAATGGCCACTTGGGAGAGGTCCTGAGGCAGTAGGTAACCCGTTCTCGGGGAGGGAATGGCTTTAGGAGAAGGAGGAGAGGCACTTGACCAGGAGAAAAAGCAATCAATGCTGCCCATATCCTAACTCGCACCAAGTCCCGTTCGCCCATCACCCCAATACTCGCTGACCTATATTGACTCCCGGTTAAGCAGCGCCTCGATTTCAAAATTCTCATCCTTGTTTTCAAATCCCTCCACGGCCTCGCCCCATCCTATCTTTGTAACCTCCTCCAGTCCTATTATGTCCGTGTATAATTGAGACACGGACTGCAGGAGTTGATTATAACAAGTCTTTACTGAATGGAGACAACCTGGAAACTGAAACTACAGTAGCCTGCTAGGGCCTTTTATACAGGGGTGGTCACTGCCGGTACTGCAGTCTGAGACCAGCTATTCCCTTAAAGGTACATACACAACAAGTCCCACAACCCTCCGAGATCTCTACACTCCTCCAATTCTGGCCTCTTAGGGGGAGGGGGGTACGGTAGGATAGTGGTTATGTTACTGGACTAATAATCCAGAGGTCTGGATCTACCAATCCATGAAACATGAGTTCAAATCCCACCACAGCAACTGGGAATTTAAATTCAATAAAATAAATCTGGAATAAAAAACTAGTATCAGTAACAATGACCACAAAACAACCAGATTGTCATAAAAACCCATCTGGTTCACTAATGTCCTTTAGGGAAGGAAATCTACTGTCCTTATGTGATTCTTAACTGCCTAGCAAGCCGCTCAGTTGTATCAAACCTCAAGGACTGCGGCGGCTCACCACCACCTTCTCGAGGCCACATACCATGAATTAAAATCCTTTATTTTAATCGCTCCACCACTGGCGGCCGTGCCTTCAGCTGCCAAGGCCCTAAGCTCTGGAATTCCCTCCCTAAACCTCTCCACCTCTCTCCTCCTTTTAGACGCTCCTTAAAACCTTTGACCAAGCCTTTGGTCACCTGCCCAAATATCTCCTTATTATGTGGCGCGGTGTTAAATTTTGTTTGATAATCGCTCCTGTGAAGCGCCCTGGGACGTTTTACTACTCTAAAGGCGCGGTATAATTACCGGTTGTTGTCGTTGACATTGAATCTGTAACATCGAGACCCAGCGACACTGACCCACTGCACACCGTGTATCCCGAACTTGATTGACCAGCTCAGGAGAGCAGTGACGGCTCTGAACAGCATGGCACCACTAATTTACCAAAGGGGATTCTGGATAACAGCTTCTTAAAGGTGGAAAAATGGTTTTCATTTTCAATAAGCGATTACATAGCGCGCGCTTGGGGTTAGCAGTCGGTGCTGATCCAAACTGTGTTTACCATCCCCGTTCAGTCAAGGTCCTCTTATTACCAACACTCGCCCATCTCCGCAGTGACTCGGGTATTGATTTCAAGACAACGGCATTCCTGCCTAATTTGCGAGGGTGGGCGGAGGAGGGAGATGGCACTCGCACAGCTTCACCTGGGGAGGGGTGACAGTAAGGACACTCACATTGAGGGGCGGGGGCAGCTGTAGCGTTGAGGTAGTCGGAGGACACGCGCCTGGTTTTCTGTACTGGGGGACCTGATTAAAGTTGTCCAGCACAGACCTCTTGAGATTGCGCCTCTTGTTGTTGAAGATTTAGAATTCCATTTCCAGCTGTTCGTAAATTCCACTTAATCACTTCAGTGTGTAACGCGGACAAAGAATTTCAGCAAACACACACTCACAAGTGGGTTCCACATCCCTCACCATTCCGCAAATATGAATCACCGAAGTTCACAGGGAAGAGTGACTAAATCACCTGCGTTTCACTGTGTAACACCTTGAATATCTCACTCACACCATCTGTCTGTCCATGTTACTGTGTGTACCCAAGACTAATAACACCTTGAATATCTCACTCACACCATCTGTCTGTCCATGTTACTGTGTGTACCCAAGACTAATAACACCTTGAATATCTCACTCACACCATCTGTCTGTCCATGTTACTGTGCGTACCCAAGACTGATAACACCTTGAATATCTCACTCACACCGTCTGTCTGTCCATGTTACTGTGCATACCCAAGACTAATAACACCTTGAATATCTCACCTACACAAGCGGAACGTGTGTGTTACTGTGCGAATTGTGGCTCAGTGGGCAGCCCTCTCGCCTCTGAGTCAGAAGGTTGTGGATTCAGGACCTGCTCCAGGGACTTGAGCACAAAAGAAATCAAGGCTGCCACGCCAGTGCAGTACTGAGGGAGTGCTGCACTGTCAGAGGTGCCGTCTTTCAGATGAGACGTTAAACAGAGGCCCCTCTACCCTCTCAGGTGGACGTGAAAAATCTCACAGCACTGTTTGAAGATGAGCGGCGAGTTATCCCCAGTGTCTTGGGCCAATATTTATCCCTCAGCTGACATCAGTAAAAAAAAAACAACAGATTATCAAACAATATTTAACACCGAGCCACATAAGGATAAATTAGGGCAGGTGACCAAAAGCTTGGTCAAAGAAGTAGGTTTAAAGGAACGTCTTAAAGGGGGAAGAGAGGTAGCGAGTCAGAGCAGTTTAGGGAGGGAATTCCAGAGCTTAGGGCCTCGGCAGCTGATGTAAGGATGTGAAAGGTGCTATATAAATGCAAGTCTTTCTTTTATACTCAAGACTAGTAACACCTTGAATCTTTCCCCCACACTGAGGGGTAGATTTTCCCGAACCTGTCGGGAAGAAGGCGGGACTTCCCCTTTCGGGTTTTTGACCCGCCTACTTCGACGTCCGGCCAATCCGTGCGATTTTCCCTTGATTGACCTTGTTGAGCCCGCCCAGTGGGCTCAGCAGGTCAATTAAGGGCCACCCAGCAACAGGTGACGTCACAGACTGAAATTTCATCTGTCAAGAGTTCTTGACAGATGAAATATCAGCGTTTGACAGCTGTTTGAAGCTGTGAAACACTGACAGTCTGAGTTCGACCATGAGTCATTCTGCACAGACTCAGTTAGAACTCTTACCGGCACTCAAAGCTGAAGGCTGTCACTTTTGACAGATCGCAGCCGTTCAGCTTTCAGTGCCGGCTGAGTGATGCGCTCCCAACGGCTACAGGAAGAAAGGCTGTGAAGGTAAGTACAGGTAAGTAAAAGTTCTTTACACACTTTAGACACACCAAACACACTTACCTTTGCACTCATGCACCCATCACTCACCTGAACACCGACATCGCGACCCCTCCAACTCCTTCAACCCGACGGCCCGCCTGCTCTACCTGGCGTGGTTTGGAGCCGTCGGGAATCCCACACGACACCCCTCAAAATAGGGATTAGGCTAAAAACTGCCTGTTAACAGGCAGTTAATTGGCACTAATCCCTTCCCGCCTGGTTTCGGCGGGTCCCAGTGCGGGGTGGGTACCCGCCGCCCCTGAAACTTACGTGGGGCAGGGTTTTGGGCGGGATGCTGTCGGGACCCCCAAATTCGGGATTTCCCCCCCCCTCACACGCCTGAAACCCCGCCTGATGGCGCCACGAAAATCTAGCCCTGAATGTCTGTCACTGGGTAAGTGACTGGTAACAGCTGGAATCTCTCCCCTACCAGAGAGTCTCTAACCTCCTGTTTCTGGAGTCACAGAGGGCGCCTTTCTCTGCCAGAGGCGGATTGGCTCCGAATTAAATCCAGGCTGAAGCTCCTGGGCAAACACCGGGTTCGTGGTCATCAGCTGAACGTAGGAACGCACGCGGCCCGGCCTCACCTTAAGCCAGCGGCCGCGAGAGAGACGCACTTTAATCACGGGGATTGGGAATGGGCATCAGGCCCAACTGACACACTTGCTGGGTGGCAAGTATAGAGGAGAGCGATGGACTGGAGCTGTGTACCTGCCTGAAACCAGCACAGAGTGAAAGAGGCTCAGTGTTGGGGCCAGGGATCTGAGACCCACCGGGGATCCACACAATGGATGCAAAAAAGACTTACAAGGATGATACCAGAAATGCGAGGTTATAACTATCAGGAAAGGATGAACAGGCTGGGCTTCATTTCTCTTGAAAAGAGAAGACTGAGGGGTGACCTAATAGAGGTCTTTAAAATCATGAAAGGTTTTGATAGAGTGGATAGAGAATGTTTCCACTGGTGGGGAAGAGAATAACTAGAGGCCGTCAATATAAGATAGTCACCAAGAAATCAAATAGGGAATTCAGAAGAAACTTCTTTACCCAGAGTGGTGAGAATGTGGAACTCGCTACCACAGGGAGTGGTTGAAGCGAATAGCGTCGACGCATTTAAGCACACGAGGGAGGAGGGAATAGAGGGTTACGCTGGTAGAGTTTAGATGAGGAAAGACGGGAGGAGGCTCAAGTGGAGCATAAACGCCGGCATGGATTGGTTGGGCCGAATGGCCTGTTTCTGTGCTGTATATCCTATGGAATCTGCACACCCAGATAAAAAGGTTCCGATTCTAATTCCCATCCTGCCCGTGTCACTGTGCATGTGGGCTCACTCCGTCACCTGGATTCTCACTCGCTGCATCATGCCACACACCCCGAGTGTTTATTGGTCAGCAGGGTTTAGCGTCCCTCGATTACCTCTTGGCGGTAGCTAACTGTGTCATTCGCGGTTTAACATCGACATGAAGCGGTTTCGGCTTTGTACCAACGCCAGAACCGATGTACTAATGTCAGGGAGAGAGAGATATAGAGATAGAAAGACTTGCATTTATATAGCGCCTTTCACGACCACCGGATGACTCAAAGCGCTTTACAGCCAATGAAGTACTTTTTGAAGTGCGGTCACTGTTGTACTGTGGGAAACGCACAGCAAGCTCCCACAAACAGCAATGTGATAACGACCAGATAATCTGTTTTTGTTATGTTGGTTGAGGGACAGATATTGGATAACTCCCCTGCTCTTCTTCGAAATAGTGGGCGTGGGATCTTTTACATCCACCTGAGAGAGCAGACGGGGCCTCGGTTTAACGTCTCACCTGAAAGACGGCACCTCCGACAGTGCAGCGCTCCCTCAGCACTGCACTGGGAGTGTCAACCTAGATTTTTGTGCTCAAGTCTCATGGAGCGGGACTTGAACCCACAACCTTCTGACTCGGAGGCGAGGGTGCTACCCACTGAGCCACAGCGACAGAAACAGAAAGCGAGAGAAGGAATTAAAACACAGGAGCAAACGCTCTGGCTGTCTAGGGCTGAACGGGTCTGAAATATTTTTTTTACATACATTCACAGGCTGTGGGCAACACAAGACCAGCATCTATCGGCCATCTCTAGATTGAAACGATCGCAATTTCAGGAGGTCAGAAAACCATGGTGGGGGGAGGGGAGGGGGACTGAAGGCCAAGGGGGGGGGGCGGGGGGGAGACTGAATGAGACTGAAGGCAGTGGTGGGTGGGGGGGGGGGGGAAGGGGGAGTTGGAGTACTGTCTGAAAGGACTTAACGACAAGTCATCGCACCTTAAACAGCTGCTTTAAACTGCTCAGAATAGTCAGCGCGCTTCATACGGTTTAAGTTGTGCCTTTGTAATTGACGCCTGTGGCAATGGCAAACGGTCAGCACCATCTACCCGATATAGGCGGCTGTCCTGGCTACGCTGGGAATGTATCGCCCAAAAAAATCAAAATGACCTCGCCCCCTGCCCCTGCGGAGTGTAAATCAGGCCGCAAGACTGAACTGAATCTGAAGCGGGCCGAGACCGCCTGATGCAGAGAGTTTTTTTTACTCCACTGTCAGGCTAGACTCCGACTCCAGGCTCGGACTGCTTTACACTGACTCCCGACAGCTGCAGTGAGAATGCTACACCCCATTCCCTCCGCTCTCGCCTGCCAGGGCCACCATCTCCCCTCCATAATGCTCCCTTGCTGGCCATTTCTGAATTGTGACCTGCCTCAATATTGCGAAAGGAAGTTGCCGCTGTCATGGCAACAAGATCAGTGCTGATAATTCTGCTGTCAAGTATTTGCATATTAAAAATAAACTCTCAGGAGATCTGTACAAATATCGTCACCTCCAATAACAAAACTTTGCGGTATTCCAATAGCAAAGAGCCCCCACCGTGCCGACCCCACCCAAAAAAAAATATATAAATATATATAAAACGGTGCTGCCGGGACACTGTGAGTTAATGAGCTCTGAGCAGAATGGTGGATGGCACAAGGTTGAAAGCCCCAGTCTACTAAACTCCTGCTGTGAGGAAAAGGTGGAGCAGAGGCTTGATGCTTGCTCTTTAAAGTTATATTGGCAGAGTTGAAATATAGTTTGGCATCACCCCCCCACCCCCCTCACCGTATGACCAGGGTACCGTATTATAAAGATAACGGCACAGACGCGATGGGCCGAATGGCCTCCCTCTGTGCTGTAAATTTCTAGGATTCTGTACCGTACGACCAGGGTACCTTATTATAAATATACCGTATGACCAGGGTATTCCATCACAATGTCACAAAGGCACTGTATAGCAGGCATACCATATTATAAAGCTACCATACAACCAAGGTACTGTATCAAAAGGGCACAATGTACTGTAACAGGAATATTATAAGTGCACTGTACAGCAAGCATGTCATATTATAAGGGTACCATACAACAGTGAAATCGTATTTAAAGGGTATCGTATGACGGGGACCCGTATTATAATGGCACCTTATGCCTACGGAACTCTATTATAAAAGTACCTTACGCCAAGGGTACACTGTAAGGGTACAGAACGACAGGGGTAGACTATAAGGGTACAGTACAACAGGGTTACACTAAGGGTACAGTACGACGGGTACACTATAAGGGTACAGTACGACAGGCATGCCATATTTTAATTATACTGTACAACAAGGGTACTGTATTATACGAGTACAGCATGACAGGGGTGCCATACTATGAGGGTACTGTGTGACTGGGGTACCATATTATAAAGGTACTGTGTCACGGTGGTACCATGCAATGATGTTGACAGTTTAGTGTCTCTAAAAATAAATTGAATTGATCTGGACTTGTGCCTCCTGTCATCCTCTCACACTTGTGCCTGTTCTCTACTCACTGCCCGTCTCCCTGGGATTGCACTATGAACTAATAAACTCCCTGTCCCTGGTCACGAGATGCTCGAGAAGTGAAGCCTCACTGACCTGAGCAAACAACACCAACTGGCTCTGAAATATACTCTCCATCAATGTTCCCTTTAAGCTGCATGGCGCTCTGCAGGTCCCGTGCAGCCGGTGAGGCAGCTTTTAAATAGAAAAATCGCGCATGCGCGGAATTTTGAATGACCCGTTAAAGGGGCCGCGCGGGCCCCCCAAAAAACTAGAGGGAACATTGCTCACCACATCCCCAGGATCAATATTCCAGACATTTGCAATGCAGAGTCTGGCAGCAGAATTAAGAGCATGTAAAACAGCAATCCACATAAACAATGACCGCCGCCTTAACCGAAGGAGGGGAAATAACAGAAGCCTGCCCGGTTTCCTAGTCCCGAACGCTGTACAGTGGGGATGACGACCCTCGAGATAATTGGTTCTGATTTCAATTTGCTTTTCTAAAATTCTTTTTTCACGCCCAGTTTCGTTCTGGGCCCCCCAACGAATGCACCGGCTCAGGGTGGCGACACGGCAGCCTGCCCCCTGGTACCTCACCCAGGTGCCCACTCTTTGTGTGCATGCCCCGACAGCTGTGTGTCGGCAGGCTGTTTGAACGGGGGGGGGGGGGGGGGGGCATCACAACCTCTGTCCTCATGGGTGTCATTCGCTCAACCGTACTTTCTGGGGTGTTGGGGGGGTGCGGGGGGGGGGGGGAAGTCGTCACTGAATAGTGAGCAGGAGTAGGAATTTTGACTGCTTTCTCCCTATTCAAGAGTGATGGGGTGATTAGAACTTTATAGATGCCATCCTAGCCAAGATCGGCTACTTCAGTGGGCCAGACTTGGCACCTGCCTGATCTGTGCCACTCACTCCAACACCAATGGGTGTTGTACTTATAAAGAAAAAGACTTGCATTTCTATAGCGCCTTTCACGACCTCAGGACGTCCCAAAGCGCTTTACAGCCAATGAAGTGCTTTTTGAAGTGCAGTCGCTGTTGTAATGTTGCAAACGCGGCAGCCAATTTGCGCACAGCAAGGTCCCACAAACAGCAACGTGATAATGACCAGATAATCTGGGCTTTTTTTAAAAAAGTGATGTTGATTGAGGGATAAATATTGGCCCAGGACACCGGGAATAACTCCCCCTGCTCTTCTTCGAAACAGCGCCATGGGATCTTTTACGGCCACCCGAGAGAGCAGACGGGGCCTCGGTTTAACGTCTCATCCGAAAGGCGGCACCTCCGACAGTGCAGCACTCCCTCAGCTGGGAGTGTCAGCCTAGATGTCCGTGCTCAAATCTCTAGAGGGTGGGACTGGAGCCCGCAACCTTCTGACTTGGAATCGCGAGGGCTTCCCACTGAGCCACAGCGGACTCAATTTTTTGAAAAAAAAGGGATGGGGGAGGAGGAGGAAAAACAAAAATTACCCTTTAAAAAAGGGAGAGAAAAAAAATTGAGGTTTTAAAATGAAAAGTTCTTCATTTGGCGGGGGGAGTGGGGGGGCGGGGGGCTTCAGGTTACACAAGTACAAATTCACAGCTTCAAAGGGGCGATGTGTTTACCCGAGGGAGCTGTTGGACTGGCAGTGCTGAGCACCTGGGCCACCTGTACAGACACTGAGT
The DNA here is from genome assembly GCF_052327205.1 of Somniosus microcephalus. NCBI lineage: Eukaryota > Metazoa > Chordata > Chondrichthyes > Squaliformes > Somniosidae > Somniosus > Somniosus microcephalus. Next base: position 16,877,693 of record NC_141004.1, on the reverse strand, counting down.
AACTCGCCAAGGTGTGTGAAGAGGGCTTCAGGGCGATCCTATTTCAGCCTCGCTCCCCCCACCTCACAGCAGCACATTATTAGTTTTTTTTAAACTTCACGCAGAAGTACAGAACCCAAAAAACCCCACTGACTGCCCTGTTTTGTCTTTGAAGATCTCTCTCTCAGACACACACACACCTGCTGCTGCTGCTTCTGACAACCTTGCAAAGAGGCAGAGAGAGAGAGAGAGACGGAGAAAAAACTCATCACGCACAAGTTGAATAAAATGTAACAAATGACACATTACATACCTTGCCGGTAAGCCTTCAAGCTTAGCTGTGGTCTCTAGGATTCCTCTCCCTCTTCCTCACCCCGAGTCACAATCCGCTATTGTTTCGCCCCCAAAAACAACAAATTACAGCTGATCAGAAGGACACCAGCGGGATTCTGCTCGCGGTGTTTGTGAAGCTGCTCCCGGAGTACCTGCCCCAATCCAAGTAGCAATGCAGAGCAGCCTCCTCCTCTCGCTGAGTGTGTGTGAGCTTTCTCTGCAGCCTGCTCTGAAATCCGACACCTCAAGGTCTTGCCTTCCCCGCCCAGTTGCGGGAGTCTTCTGTTTTCTAGCCAGGCAAGGGAAGGGACAGATAATGTGACAAGGCAAGAGTTACTGTTGGTAATTACAGGGGCTCTTGTGTTCATCCCTGACGTAACCTGCATTAGTCAGCTCAGCAGGTGAACCGCCGCCAAAAAAACAAGATGTCAGGAAGCAGAATGCAAGAGCTGCTTCTGTTAAAGCGACGCTTTAAAAAAAAAATTCCACCCACCCGAATGCCTGCTCCATTCCCCCCCCCCCCAAAGATGCTGACTCAACCAACAACAGCAACTTGTATTTATATAGCGCCTTTAACGTAGTAAAACGCCCCAAGGATTTTAAGACAAAAAAATTGACACCGAGCCACATAAGGATAAATTAGGGCAGTGCTTGGTCAAAGAGGTAGGTTTTAAGGAGTGTCTTAAAGGAGGAGAGAGAGGTAGCGAGGCGGGGAGGTTTAGGCAGGGTATTCCAGAGCTTAGGGCCCAGGCAACAGAAGGCACGGCCACCAATGGTGGAGCGATTATAATCAGGGATCCTCAAGAGGGCAGAATTAGAGGAGCGCAGATATTTCGGGGGGGTTGTGGGGCTGGAGGAGGTTACAGAGATAGGGAGGGGCGAGGCCATGGAGGGATTTGAAAACAAGGATGAGAATTTTGAAATCAGGGTGCTGCCTAACCAGGAGCCAATGTAGGTCAGCAAGCACAGGGGAGATGGGTGAATGGGACTTGGTGCGGGTTAGGACACGGGCAGCCGCGTTTTGGATGACCTCAAGTTTACGTAGGGTGGGATGCACAACAACTTGCATTTATATAGCATCTTTAACGTAGTAAAACGTCCCACACTTCACAGGAGAGTGATCAGACAACATCTGACTCCCAGCCACATGAGGAGATATTAGGGCAGGTGAACAAAAGCTTAAAGGAGGTAGGTTTTATGGAGCATTTTTACAAGGAGAGAGGTGGAGATGCTGAACTAATCGTCGATGGACGTTAACCTCCCAACACCTCCCACCCTCGCTAGGGTTGCCAACTCTCCAGGATTGCCCTGGAGTCTCCAGGAGTTAAAGGCTAGTCTCCAGGGCACTGCCACCAGCAAGCCCAGGGAGAACATCACTGGGACAATAACAAATATTCTTTGAATAGTTTGTTTATCAGTCACAAAAATATCAGACATGGGGAAATAAAGGCCGTTGGCTGACAGTGAAGAATCAGCCAATCGGGTAACGAAGAGTCTATTCACTTTCCGACTGCCGTGGGAAGGCGGGGCGCCGTGAAGATGGACATGTTGAGCGACCAATGGCAGGTGTGTTTAGGGGCGGGGCAGTTGGGAGCCAGAGGTCATGTGCTGAAAGAAGAATGAGAGGGGATCTCATTGAAACTTATAAAATTCTGACAGGACCGGACAGACTAGATGCAGGAAGGATGTTCCCGATGGTCAGGGAGGCTAGAACCAGGGGTCACAGTCTAAGGATAAGGGGTAAGCCATTTAGGACAGAGATGAGGAGGAATTTCTTCACCCAGAGAGTGGTGAACCTGTGGAATTCTCTACCACAGAAGGCAGTAGAGGCCAATTCATTAAATATATTCAAGAAGGAGTTGGATATATTTCTTAAGGCTAAAGGGATCAAGGGATATGGGGAGAAGGCAGGGACAGGGTACTGAATTTGGATGATCAGCCATGATCGCATTGAATGGCGGAGCAGGCTCGAGGGGCCGAATGGCCTACTCCTGCTCCTATCTTCTATGTTTCTATGTAACCTCCAGGAATAAGTCCAACCAGAGTTGGCAACCCTGTGCCCCGCCCGGGTTGCTATTCTCCACTCCGAGCCTAGACGGCGCGTGTCGGTAGGCTAGCTGCCCGGGGTGGTGGGTGGGGTTCCATTACTAGCAGTAATGTACTCACACTCCAGCAGGGGGTGCTGGAGAGCGATCAGGACCAAACGTCTTGGGTGATTTTTTTTTCCCCCTCTTCACTCCCGGGCCAGCTGTCATTAGCGGACCAACCATCAAACCTAGATTGCAAGGCACTTTGGCAGCTGCCTGATCTGTGCCACTCAGCCTAGCACTTAAAGTACTTAAAGTTGTACTTAAAGAAAAAGAAAGACTTGCATTTATACAGCACCTTTCACAACCTCAGGACGTCCCAGAGCGTTTTACACCCAATGAAGTACTTTTGAAGTGTAGTCACTGTTCTAATGTGGGAAATGCGCCAGCCAATTTTCGCACAGCAAGATCCCACAAAAAAACAGTGTGAGAATAACCAGATAATCTGTTCTAACGATGTTGGTTGAGGGATAAAAATTGGCCAGGGCACCAGGGAAAACTCCCCCTGCTCTTCTTCAAAATAGTGCCGTGCGTGCACCGTTTTAAATGTACGGCCAAGGAACATAGGGGTTGACAGGGTAGAGGTTGTTTCCCCTGGCTGGGGAGTCTGGAACCAGGGGTCACAGGCTCAGAATAAGAGGGTCGGCCATTTAGGACTGAGATGAGGAGAAATTTCTTCACTCAGAGGGTGGTGAATCTTTGGAATACTCTACCCCAGAGGGCTCAGTCATTAGGCTTATACTCGCTGGAGTTTAGAAGAATGAGAGGGGATCTCATTGAAACTTATAAAATTCTAACAGGACTGGACAGACTAGATGCAGGAAGGATGTTCCCGATGGCGGGGGAGTCCAGAACCAGGGGTCACAGTCTAAAGATAAGGGGTAAGCCATTTAGGACAGAGATGAGGAGGAATTTCTTCACCCAGAGAGTGGTGAACCTGTGGAATTCTCTACCACAGAAGGCAGTTGAGGCCAATTCATTAAATATATTCAAGAAGGAGTTAGATATATTTCTTAAGGCTAAAGGGATCAAGGCTAAAGTCCAAAGATGTGCGGGTTAGGTTGATTGGTTATGATAAATTGACCCTTAATGTTAGGGGGATTAAATACGTGGGGTTACAGGGATAGGGTGGGATATGTGTTGGTGTAGGGGTTACGGGGATCGGGTGGTATATGTGTCGGTGCAGGCTCGATGGGCCGAAATGGCCTCTATCTGCACTGTGGGGTTTCTGTGATTTCTGTGATCTGTGAATATGGGGGGAAGGCAGGGACAGGGTACTGAGTTTGGATGATCAGCCATGATCTCATTGAATGGCGGAGCAGGCTTGAGGGGCCGAATGGCCGACTCCTGCTCCTATTTCTTATGTTCTTAATTACGCATGATCCTGTTGAAACTATAACTTTATGCTGTTCCCAGACTGGCCCGAAGCTTATTCAGCAGGAGACGTCCTCTTACACTGGATCTTATTCACGTCCTTTGAAAGACATTAACTTTAAATTGACAGGAAAAGTATTTGATCAAAGGATATTGTAGCTCCAACTGTGTCAGGGGACAAGCGCAATGCACACATCACTGTACCAAAACAAACGAAAGTCACTTGTGACCTGGCTGACCCTGACATGCATCACGCGGAAGTCACTGATGAATGAACGTGACTGAAACTCTGCCTATTCTGGGACTGGAGACAGTAAAATAAAGCACGTTTCCGACTCCGCTAGAGCAGTCGGTGCTAAGTAATCAATCAAAGAAGCAAATCGGAAAGTGATAAGGAGGTCGCACGGACCGAGGTTGTTAGGGTGATTGCGGATATCACGTCGGAACTTAACTCCACAGTGCAAAACTCACCCATGCACATCTCGATTGGCTGGGATGAAAAATTCCACCTGGAACATTGGCCTATTGCCATTTCTCTCATTCAGATGCCGACTGACCTGCTCTGCAGCTCCAACTATTTTTCTGCTTCCCTTGTTCCCACCCCCCCCCCCCTGTGTATTTTTATTTTCCCCAATTATCTCTCCTTCCCCGAAGGAGTGGCCTATGGCTGGAGTACGGTTACACTGATGTCAGGAATCCTCCATAGGTTGTTCAAGGGAGTATTCTTTGTATGTTAGTCGAGACAGTGAGTTTTGGAAAAGCTATTCGACCGTGGGGTGCATTACAGCCTGATCCCCGATGTTCACTTGTCGGCACTTGATGCAACAACTTGCATTTATAGAGCGCCCTTAACGTAGTAAAACGTCCCAAGGCCCTTCACAGGAGCGATAATCAGACAGAAAGTGACACCGAACCAAAGAAGGAGACATTAGGACGGGTGACTAAAAGCTCGGCCAAAGAGGTCGGTTTTATGGAGAGTCCTAAAAGAGGAAAGAGAAGTGGCGAGGCGCAGAGATTTAGGGAAGGCATTCCAGAGCTTAGGACCCTAGACGGCCGAAGGCACGGCCACCAATAGTGGGGCGAAGAGAGTGCTGGATCCCAAGAGGCATTGGGAAGACTCAAGCCACTGTGTTCGGCCCCCGCCACAAACTCCGTCCCCTCGCCAGTGATTCCATCCTCCTCCCCGGCCACTATGTCAGGGTGGCCCAGACCGTTCCTAATTTCATCGTCCTTTCCGACCCGGAGCCGAGCTTCCGACCCCATAATCCTCTCCATCATCAGGACCGCCTACTTCCCACTCCATAACATCGCCCATCAACCCTGCGGCCACTAAACCCCGACTATCCAGCCCTAGAAACCCATGGAACTCCCTCCTGTACGTGCTTATATTTTTGAAAGGGCTGTTCTTAGTATTGTTCCTTCGTTCACACATCCTGAATCAGGTCAGCAATATCTGCTAATATCGGCAACAGCATATTAATGGCACAGATTTAAATTCTATAACTGGCCCTTGACGCTCCTCTATGAGACCAATGAAAGACAGTACGCTCGGAGACCGTTCCCCATAAGTAATCCAGAACCACAAAACACAACAGCATCCAATATCCCGTAAGTATTAACCTAATCTTTGATTAACCTTATCTGAGGAAGGATGTCCTTATCCGAGGAAGGATGTTCTTGCCATGGAGGGAATGCAGCGAAGATTCACCAGACTGATACCTGGGATAGCAGGAATGACGTATGAGGAGAGATTGGGTCAATTGGACTTGTACTCGCTGGAGTTTAGAAGAATGAGAGGGGATCTCATTGAAACTTATAAAATTCTAACAGGACTGGACAGACTGGATGCAGGAAGGATGTTCCCGATGGCCGGGGATTTCAGAACCAGGGCTCACAGTCTAAGGATAAGGGGTAAGCCATTTAGGACAGAGATGAGGAGGAATTTCTTCACCCAGAGAGTGGTGAACCTGTGGAATTTTCTACCACAGAAGGCAGTGGAGGCCAATTCATTAAATATATTCAAGAAGGAGTTGGATATATTTCTTAAGGCTAAAGGGATCAAGGGATATGGGGAGAAGGCAGGGACAGGGTACTGAATTTGGATGATCAGCCATGATCTCATTGAATGGGCCGAATGGCCTACTCCTGCTCCTATCTTCTAGGTACACAAGCACAAGCAGCAAGCAAAGGGGGCTTGGGGCACCGGCCCTATCCTGCCCATCAGTGAATCACAGTGAAGTCGTAAAGCCTTCAAGATGCAACGGCATGGATGAGGAATAATCTGATAGACATAGAAAACACAGAGCAGCTTAATGATGCAGAAACAAAACTGATTCCATAAGGGCTGTGAAATTTGCACTAAATCGTTTCCCATAAAGCCCTGGAACGTTGGCGAGGGGCACCCCCTTCAGGGGTGGGTTGGGATGTACTGGCAGGTGTGAGCATATAATCCAGTCACTGCAGTGCTGAGGGAGTGCTGCACTGTCGGAGGTGCCGTCTTTCGGATGAGACGTTAAACCGAGGCCCTGCCTGCCCTTTCACTGAATGGAACAGAAATGCTGGTGCCCTTAGTTTAACGCGGGGCAGCAAAGTTATCAACGGAGCTACTGAGAGCGCCTCACCAGGAGTATTTCTGCAGACCTGAAGGGTTATTGGAGTCAACTTAAACCAACACGCACACCAATAAAGCACTGGAACGTTGGCGAGGCAATGAGACGTTAAACCGAGGCCCCGTCTGCCCTCTCAGATGGGCGTAAAAGATCCCATGGCCACTATTTCGAAGAAGAACCGGGGAGTTCTCCCCGGTGTCCTGGGCCAATATTTATCCCTCAATCAACATCAGAAAAACAGATTATTTGCTCATCACATTGCTGTTTGTGGGAGCTTGCAGTGTGCAACTTGGCTGCCGCCTTTCCTCCATTACTTGATTGAAACATATAAGATCCTGAGGGGTCTGGACAGGGCGGATGTGGAGAGGATGTTTCCTCTTGTGGGGGAATCTAGAACGAGGGGTCACTGTTTAAAAATAAGGGGTCGCCCATTTAAGACAGAGATAAGGAGAATTTTTTTCTCACAGAGGGTCGTGAGTCTTTGGAACTCTCTTCCTCAGAGGGCGGTGGAAGCAGAGTCTTTGAATATTTTTAAGGCAGAGGTAGATAGATTCTTGGTAAGCAAGGGGGGGGGTGAAAGGTTATCAGGGGTAGGCGGGAATGTGGAGTAATCAGATCAGCCATGATCTTATTGAATGGCGGAGCAGGCTCGAGGGGCCGAGTGGCCTACTCCTGCTCCTAATTCATATGTTCGTATGTATTACAACAGTGACTACGCTTCAGAAAGTGCTTCATTAGCTGTAAAGCACTTTGGGACATCCTGAGGTCGTGAAAAGGATGCAGCCTTATCCCCTTATGAACCAACTAAACGTCTGCTGGGAAAATTGATCCAGGTCTTTTAAGAAATGCTCACAACCAATGTACGGATTCACCATCAGTGTCACGCTTTTGTATTCACTGCCCCAGCCCAGAATCCATTTTATCCTTTTGATGGTTTTTCCCACTGCAACACCACTTGCAAAGATCTGTACCCCTAGATCTCCTTGTCCCTCCGCTCCTCTGAGATAGTAATGTAACTATTTGCTGGTACTCGGTTGATGTTAAAAACACCAGAATCTGAGATTACTCCTTTAATAACTTGTCTGCATTTTCTGGGCTTGGAAGGACACGATTCAGGACTGGAAAGGGTTAGCTTTTGTTTGTGGATTTGTTTAAACACAGAAGTGAAAGAAGTGGGTGCATGATTTATTCAGGAAATAGTTCTGCACTAAAAATAGTTCATCAAACCAAAGTTATGGGTGACATTCTAAAGTGGAGGAGGAGGAGGAGGTCAGAAATAAAACAGGAGATTGCGCAAGTTAATCATAATTCTTTTGTGAGTGATGATTTCACAGGATATGGATGGCGACATTCACTCTTTTAAGGAAAAGGTCCCAGCAGGGCCACTCCCTCTTGTATGGAGGAACCAATAGCCACTTGCACTATATTGGGATGAGGCAATGTCAGGATCTGAATCCTAGTCTGGGATACATATCCATTTCGTTATAATCTGCAAAATGCTCCTTTACATTTTGGTCTTCTGCTTGTACAATGCAGAAGAGAGATGTCTACATATATATATGTGTGTGTGTGTGTGTGTGTGTGTGTGTGTGTGTGTGTGTGTGTAGATGTATTCATTCAACCCCTGGTAGCCTTGTGTGAAGAATGGTGTACAGCCTCAGGGCAGGTCCAACATCTATCCAAAAGCCAAAATGGTAATGCTTCTTGCCTATGCTCTTCAGAGTAGATGAAGCCAATCCACAACCGAGGGGTGTCCAAGATTTTTGACTCTGTGGGCAGCTTGGGTGTATACCCTGGAGACTAGGGACCACATATAATAAGGTATTGGCCATTTAGGACTGAGATGAGGAGAAATTTCTTCACTCAGAGGGTGGTGAATCTTTGGAATTCTCTACCCCAGAGGGCTGTGGAGGCTCAGTCATTGAGTATATTCAAGACAGAGATCGATAGATTTTTGAATATGAAGGGAATCAAGGGATATGGGGATAGTGCGGGAAAGTGGGGTTGCGGTAGATCATCAGTCATGATCTTATTGAATGGCGGAGCAGGCTCAAAGGGCCAAATGGCCGACTCCTGCTCCATAGGAACAGGAGGAGGCCAATCAGTCCCTCGAGCCTGCTCCATCATTCAATTAGATCATGACTGATCTGTATCTTAGCCCCATTTACCCACCTTAGCTTCATGTCGCTTGATACCCTTACCCAACAAAAATATATCGATCTCAGTCTTAAATTATCCCCCAGAATCCACAGCCTTTTGAGGGAGAGAATTCTAAATTTCTACCACCCATTGTGTGAAAAAGTGTATCTTGATTTCCCTCCTAAATGTCCCCTTGTTCTCGATTCCCCCACGTTCCTGCTAAGGTGACCATATCTCAAGTTGCTGATACTGACAGATCATGCTGCTCTGGTTTAGAACTGATCCACCAACAGCTCTTCCCAAAACCTCCAGGCTCACAGAATTCAAACAGGAATTAAGCCAATAGAACAGAGTTGCCTGGGCTTTGTGGGTCAAATAGCAAGGCACAGTGGGCTGCACAGGGCCATAGCGTAGGAACAGTGGGCCGCGTATGGCTGCAGTACAGGCACCGTGGGCCGCGTATGGCCATGGTGTGGCCACCCCAGCCCCAACCTACTCCATCACCATTTTGGTTTGCATGTCATGGCCTGTAAATCCAAACTCTTGATATCTCCAACTTCACAACTTCCAAAAACGAACCCAGGGTCAGAGCGAAGCAGAGCCTTGGTCATGTTAGATATTTCTAAGCACAGCTCCTGCAAAAGCTCGGCCAGCAAGAGCGTACTGACCGGAAGGGCCCAGGTTTGATTCCTGATCTGCCCTGCAGCTGGGCTCGGCTTCCCTGCACTAAGGAAGCAAAAGAAAATCCAGAGTGTGAACCCTGGTCGAATACTACCCAGCAGCCCTCTTGGAAAAATCTGCGCATGCACCTTTTTGGAAGGGAGACAACAAAATGCATTTTGTAACGCCTTTAACGTAAGTAAAACATCCCAAGGGGCTTCACAGGAGCGATTATATGACAACATTTGGCACTAAGCCACATAAGGAGATATTAGGACAGGTCAAAGAGGTACGTTTTAAGAGGTAGGTTAAAAGAAAAAAGACTTGCATTTCTATAGTGCCTTTTACGACCACCGGACGTCTCGAAGCGCTTTACAGCCAATGAAGTACCTTTGGAGTGTAGTCACTATTGTAATGTGGGAAAAACCGGCAGCCAATTTGCACACAGCAAGCTCCCACAAACAGCAATGTGATAATGACCAGATAATCTGTTTTTGTTATGTTGGTTGAGGGATAAATATTGGCCAGGACAACAGATATAACTCCCCTGCTCCTCTTCAAAATAGTGCCATGGGATCTTTTACGTCCACCTGTGAGAGCAGACGGGGCCTCGGTTTAACATCTCATCCGAAAGACGGCACCTCCGACACTGCACTGGGAGCATCAGCCTAGATTTATGTGCTCAAGTCCCTGGAGTGGGGCTTGAACCCACAACCTTCTGACTCCGAGGAGAGTGTGCTGCCCACTGAGCCACAGCCGACACGAGGAGAGGCGAGAGAGGCAGAGTGAAAAAGTAAAAGACTTGTATGACCACCGGTCGTCTCAAAGCGCTTTACAGCCAATGAAGGAGAGGTTTAGGGAGGGAATTCCAGAGTTTGGGGCCTAGATGGCTGAAGGCACAGCCGCCAATGGTAGGGAGAAGGGAGCTGGGGAGATGGACAATGGACTAGAATTGGAGGAACGCAGAGATCTTGGAGGTTTGTAGGGCTGGAGCAGGTTACAGAGATAGGGTGGGGAGAGGCCATGGAGGGATTTGAACACAAGGATGAGAATATTAAATTCGAGGCGTTGCAATCAGACACAGCTGTGATGCACTTCTCCCCCTCCCTCTTGTTTATTCAAAGTCTTGGCGACACTCACACCCTCGGCTCACACTTGAAGAATGGCCAATTAGATGAGATACCAGAGGTCAGACAGCACCTGTGGAACTTGACCCCAGTGTGAGTCAGCACTTTTGGCAAAAAAGACAAAATTGAAGAGGGCAAGGGAGAAAACAGCACTGTGAACATTTATAACAAACACAGCACAGATTAAATATTAAACATTCATGAAACAACAGGAACTGAATGTTAAACATTTATGAAATGCAGCCATCGGTGAGTTTTATTTTCTGAATGCATTCCAGCTTAAAAAAAGCTGGTAGAGAATGGTTTGTTTTTAAGGATGATGCTTCCAAATGCAGCAGCTGTTCGCTACGCTTAATTCCTTCCCACGCTTCCGAAATTTCCACCACTTTCTAAGGGGGTTCTCAGTTGCTTCTCGCGGCCGAGAATGGGAGACTGTTAAAGGTGGATGAATAATGGCAGAGGGAGAGGCAGGACCATGATGAGTCACTGAGCCCCACCAGCCAGGAGTCACTCGCCGTCTCCCATTCTCTGCCTCAGCCTTTGAAAATAAACACAGCTTTGAACATTTTAATAACAATTCTCCCTTCCAAAAGGCTGCGGACGCTGGGGGACAATTGGTGCTTTCAAGACCGAGACTGACAAGACACTTATTGGTTAGGAGGGGTATGGAGCTAAGGCGGGTAAATGGAATTCAGGGAGAGATCAGCCATGATCTGATTGAATGGCGGAACAGGCTCGAGGGGCGGAATGGCCGACTCCTGTTCACAAGTACCTCCCCGACCAGCCACAAAGCCACCCTACTGTAAGCGCACTGCTCCTCGAGTCACTATCTCCTCAATCGCACCAGTCCCATAGCTCGATGAGGGATTGCTAATTCTATCGTTTCTTTTAGCTGTTCGCAGTGGGGTCAATAATTCATCTTAATACCCAGCTCTGCAATCTGCTCCGCAATTCAAAGTGGCTTCAATTAATTGGATGATTGAAAAAAAATTTAGTGCATAAAAATGACTGAATTCTCGTGAGTAGACAGCAGATACTTCAAGCATGAAGCATGAGCCAGATTGTACACTGAGTGAGCTATCAAACTCTGCCTGGTTCTTTCCCAGGAACTGCAGAATTCCTTGCCTCTTTCAGTCTCTATATCCTCCTAGAATGTTATTAACCCCAAGCTTGGTATCAATTCACCATTCCCTCTGGATTCACCACCGCCTCCTTACCCTAATAACAACAGAAAACTCTGGAAAAACTCAGCAGGCCAGGCAACATCCGTGGAGAGAAAAACAGAGTCAACGTTTCGGGTTGAAACCCTTCGTCAGGACTGGGACCTCCTTTCCCTACCCTGCAGCCGTTCACCTAGGTTTCAGATCCATCCAGTTAACGTAGGCTCGTTAAGAGCCTGTTCGACTAGAGCACCGTGACCAGCAGGTATGGCGTCAGGAAACACGGTGGCAGGGGTGGGGGGGCGGGGGGGGGAGAGGTTGTTGTTTTGACTCTGTGCGATGGTGTAAAATGGGTGATAGCGAATCGGCAGCCCGTTTTACATTTCTCCCGGTATTCAGTTCCATGGAGGTCAATGGAAGAGAGGTCAACCGGGAGGGGCGGGGGGGAGAGATGCGTCAACCAGGGGAGAGATGGGTCAACCAGGGGGGCGATGGGTCAACCAGGGGGGCGATGGGTCAACCAGGGGGGGCGATGGGTCAACCAGGGGGGCGATGGGTCAACCAGGGGGGGCGATGGGTCAACCAGGGGGGGCGATGGGTCAACCAGGGGGGCGATGGGTCAACCAGGGGGGCGATGGGTCAACCAGGGGGGGCGATGGGTCAACCAGGGGGGGCGATGGGTCAACCAGGGGGGGCGATGCGACAACTGGGGGGGCGATGGGTCAACCAGGGGGGCGATGGGTCAACCAGGGGGGGCGATGGGTCAACCAGGGGGGGCGATGCGACAACTGGGGGGAGATGTAAACCAGCAGGCTGTTGATTTGCAATCATCCTGTTTTATACTATCGCCCAAAGTCAAAATGACCCCCATGGTGTGAACTTTCACACTGCTCAAGCTTTAGGAGTTTGATATCTGTACACATACCACCCAACTGTCACACCCTCCGCCCAACCTGGTGCTGCACCTGTGGAGGCATGTTTTACACCCTGTGATGAAATATGTCATTCATCAGACTCTGTAGTTAACTGTATATATTGTATTGCCTGCTCTGGTGTTTGTACCTTGTATTGTGTATAGGGCACCGCCCCCTTTGTGTGTCGGCTCCGCCCATACCTGGCCCTACTTAAGACAAGTCCAGGCTTGTCCTGCAGTAGAACAGCAGCACGCCAGGTGAAGCTAGGTGCAGCCACCGGCATCTTTTCTTTGCTAATAAAAGCCTTGTTTTATTCTGCTAACTTCGAGTCTTGAAGTTATTGAGGCACGTCAATTTTATTAGCAAACTTTTAACGATGGATCAACTTTTGAAACTGGAACGCTTGGATTTGGACCCGCATGCTTCGGATGCATCGGCACGGTTTGGACACTGGTTCCAGTGCTTGGAATTCTTTATGGCCAACTCCGAAGCCGTCACAGCCTCTACAGCCACCGGAGATGTGAAACTCGGGATCCTACAGAATCGGGTAAGCCACCGGGTTTTTCCACTCATACAAGACGCCGCCAGCTACCTGGATGCCTGCAACATCCTAAAGGCCCACTATCAGTGGCCTACCAACGAAGTGTACGCCAGGCACCTGCTTGCTACCTGCACACAGCGACCCGGAGAGTTGCTAGAGGACTTTCTAGTCACCCTAAAAGTGCTTGGCAAAGACTGCAAATGCAAAGACGTGAAAGCCACGGTATACACAGACGAGCTGATTCGGGATGCCTTTATCGCAGGCCTTAGCTCTAATTATATCCGGCAGAGACTGCTAGAGAAAACGGGCCTAGATCTGACACAGGCTGTGGACACAGCGCGACGCATCGGGGCCCCAAATGTTACTTCTGCGGGCAGCCGAAGCACACCAGGAACCTGTGCCCGGCGAAAGGCACCACCTGCTTTAAGTGCGGTAAGAAGGGGCACTTTGGGAAGGTGTGCAGAGGGAACCCCGCAGGCAAAACCGCCACCGCCGCGTGCGCGCCGTGGGAGCAGCCATCTTGGACGCCATCTTGTCCGACCTCGTGGGGTCCGCCATCTCGCGAGCAGACAGCGTGGACGTCATCTTACCCGGCCTCGTGTGGCCCACCATCTTGTCCCGATCAGGGCCCTACAGTGGCGTCGATCACAGTGGACCAGTCCAGACCACACCAACTATCCAAATCGATGGTGGACATTGAGGTAAACGGGTGCAAGGTTAAATGTTTAATTGACAGCGGGAGCACAGAGAGCTTCATTCACCCTGATCTGGTACAACGACTCTCTCTAACTATAGTCCCTACTCAGGGCAGGATCTCTATGGCCGACAAAACCCAGATATCGACTATTGCGGGTTACTGCGTGGTACGATTGTCCGTTAAAGACACTGTATATAATAATTTTAAACTGTTAATTATGAAAGATTTATGTGTGAGCGTGATCTTGGGCCTGGATTTTCAGTGCCACCACCAAAGCATCACGCTCAATTTCGGTGGGACCCAGCCGCCCCTCACAGTGTGCGGTCTGGCTACCCTGAAGGTAAAGCCGCCTTCGCTATTCGCGAACCTTACCCCTAACTGCCGGCCAATAGCGACCAAAAGCAGGAGGTACAGCTGGGAGGACAGGCGGTTTATCGCGACCGAGGTAGACAGGCTCCTGAAGGAGCGCATTATTGAACGCAGCAACAGCCCGTGGCGCGTCCAAGTGGTGGTGGTGAGGGGTAGCGAGAAGAAGCGGATGGTGATTGACTATAGTCAAACAGTCAACATCTATACCCAACTAGACGCCTACCCGCTACCCCGCATATCCGAGATGGTGAACCAAATCGCCCAATACCGGGTGTTCTCCACCATCGACCTCAAGTCAGCGTACCACCAGCTCCCTATCAGACCAGAGGACCGTTCGTACACCGCCTTCGAGGCAAACGGACGCCTCTACCAGTTCCTCAGAGTCCCCTTTGGGGTGACGAATGGGGTCTCGGTCTTTCAGAGGGAGATGGACCGCATGGTCGATGACCACCACTTGCAGGCAACCTTCCCCTATCTCGACAACGTCACCATCTGCGGCCACAACCAACAGGACTACGACTCAAACCTCGCGAGGTTTCTGAAAACCGCACAAAAACTCAACCTCACCTACAACGAGGACAAGTGCGTTTTCAACACCACGCGCCTTTGCATACAAGGCAGCATGGTGGAGAATGGGGAAATCGGACCAGACCCCGACCGATTGCGCCCCCTACGGGAGCTGCCCCTGCCCAACACTCCCAAAGCCCTGAAAAGGTGCCTGGGGTTATTCTCATATTATGCCCAATGGGTCCCTAACTACTCCGATAAAGCCCGTCCCCTCTTGAAAGCATCCTCTTTCCCGCTCTCTGCTGAGGCCCATGCTGCCTTCAAAAGCATTAAGCAGGATATTGAGCGGGCCACGCTACAGGCAGTGGACGAGAACACTCCCTTTCAAGTGGAAAGTGATGCGTCTGACTTTGCCTTGGCGGCCACCCTCAACCAGGCAGGGCGGCCCGTAGCTTTCTTCTCGAGGACCCTCCAGGGGCCCGAGATCAGACACTCCTCCGTGGAAAAGGAGGCCCAAGCCATCGTGGAGGCAGTGCGCCACTGGCGGCACTACCTAGCTGGCAAACGCTTCACCCTACTTACCGACCAGCGGTCGGTAGCGTTTATGTTCAATAATAAACAGAGGGGGAAGATTAAAAATGATAAGATTCTTAGGTGGCGGATCGAGCTCTCCACCTTCGAGTACGACATCATATACCGGCCGGGGGCCCTTAACGAATCCCCCGACGCCCTCTCACGAGGGATGTGTGCCAACGCCACCGGGGATCGGCTACAGACCCTCCACAACGACCTCTGCAACCCAGGGGTCACACGGCTGTTCCACTTCATAAAGTCCCGCAACTTACCCTACTCAATTGAGGAAGTTCGGTCCCTGACCAGGAACTGACGCACTTGCGCTGAGTGCAAGCCTCGGTTCTACCGCCCTGATAGAGCCCACCTAATCAAAGCTACACGGCCCTTTGAGCGGCTTAGCTTAGATTTCAAGGGCCCCCTCCCGTCCGTCGACCGCAATGTTTACTTCCTGAACATTGTGGACAAATACTCCCGTTTCCCATTCACCTTCCCCTGCCCAGACATGACCAGCGCCACGGTCATTAAATGCCTCAACAGCCTGTTCTGCCTGTTCGGTATGCCAAGCTATATCCACACGGATAGGGGGGCGTCCTTCATGAGTGAAGAGCTACGCCAGTACATGCTGTCCAAGGGGATTGCCACGAGCCGTACCACCAGCTACAACCCCCGGGGTAACGGTCAGGTGGAGCGAGAGAACGGGACAGTATGGAGGGCAGGCACCCTAACTCTAAGGACCAAGGGCCTCCCTATCTCCCGCTGGCAGGAAGTCCTCCCAGATGTGCTCCACTCAATACGGTCACTATTGTGTACCGCCACTAATGCCACGCCTCATGAGCTAATGTTTGTGTTTCCCCGGAAATCCACCTCAGGCGTATCCATACCGTCATGGCTCTCCACCCCAGGTCCGGTACTCCTGCGGAAGCATGTGAGGGGCCACAAGACGGACCCCCTCGTGGAGCCAGTGCACCTGCTCCACGCCAACCCACAATGTGCATATGTCCGGCACGCCGACGGACGGGAGGACACTGTGTCCATAAAAGACCTCGCCCCAGCCGGTAACAACAGCAACAACGACAACGACTTCAACAACAACAACAACAACCACAACAACTATTACCCACCCACTCCACCCACTAATTTTTCATCACCCCCGGAAGAACACCAGCCAACGGTACCCCCACCACCTACTCCCCCACCACCTACTCCGTCAACAACCCCGGTGGCGCCCCCGGCAGAGACCCAGGAGACCACCCGGGACACCCAGCCGGCACCCGCGGCACCGCAACCGTTACGTCGGCCACAGAGGACTATCACACCCCCGGACAGACTAAATCTGTAGAAGGGGTGAATGTGATGAAATATGTCATTCATCAGACTCTGTAGTTAACTGTATATATTGTATTGCCTGCTCCGGTGTTTGTACCTTGTATTGTGTATAGGGCACCGCCCCCTTTGTGTGTCGGCTACGCCCATACCTGGCCCTACTTAAGACAAGTCCAGGCTTATCCTGCAGTAGAACAGCAGCATGCTAGGTGAAGCTAGGTGCAGCCACCGGCATCTTTTCTTTGCTAATAAAAGCCTTGTTTTATTCTGCTAACTTCGAGTCTTGAAGTTATTGAGGCACGTCACACCCAATTCACCAATACTGATTTTATTTGTATCCTTTCCACCCAATTTACTTGTTAAAACCCAGGTCACCGGGTTTGCCCGGGGCTATTGACACAAGGGCAGCAACAAGGGCAGCAACAAGGGCAGGTTAGCAGGTTGATCCTGAATGTATCCTCCCGGCCCATCGCCTCACCCGCCAAAAAGATACGTCAGCTCTCTCTCTCTGTCTCTCTCTCTCTGCTGTGGCTCAGTTAGTAGCACACTTGCCTGAGTCAGAAGGTTGTGGGTTCAAGTCCCACTCCAGCGACATTGAGCACAAAAATCTAGGCTGACACTCCCAGTGCAGTGCTGAGGGAGTGCTGCACTGTCAGAGGTGCCATCTTTCGGATGAGGCATTAAACCGAGGCTCCGTTTGCTCTCTCGGGTGGACATAAAAGATCCCATGGCACTATTTCGAAGAGGAGCAGGGGAGTTCTCCCCGATGTCCTGGCCAATATTTATCCCTCAGCCAAAATAACAAAAACTGATTATCTGGTCATTATCACATTGCTGTTTGTGGGAGCTTGCTGTGCGCAAACTGGCTGCCGCGTTTCCTACATTACAACAGCGAGGAGAAAAGGCATGAAATGAAATCCATTCAGCCAGAATAATACAGGTCGAAGCTCCATTAGCAGCCGGCCCCCATAACTCACCAAAAGAGGGGCTGATGATGTGGCTGTACATTTAGCGCAAACACACACACACTCGCTTAAACAAACCAACAGGCACCAGTGAAAGTTGACACCTTGGCAGCTTCCCCCCACTCCTGGCTCTCAACATCAAAACGTCAGCAGAAAGTGTAATCAGTTGTCACTGGAAGACCACAGAATTCTACCTTCGGCTGTTGGCTCAGGTGCGCTGTAATCACAGAGAAAGCTCGCTTCAAAGGCTATTCATGTCCAACCACGCTGGGCTTGTGCACATGTGCTTTGAAGCGGAGTGCTGGTCTGAGCTGCTGACAAACGCAGAGCCTTAAGAACCGCTCACCTTGGCTCAATTATTTAAAATGCGTCAAACCACCTCTACCACCTAGAAGGCCAAGGGAAGGATCACAGTCTAAGGATAAGGGGTAAGCCATTTAGGACAGAGATGAGGAGGAATTTCTTCACCCAGAGAGTGGTGAACCTGTGGAATTCTCTACCACAGAAGGCAGTAGAGGCCAATTCATTAAATATATTCAAGAAGGAGTTAGATATATTTCTTAAGGCTAAAGGGGTCAAGGGATATGGGGAGAAGGCAGGGACAGGGTACTGAATTTGGATGATCAGCCATGATCGCATTGAATGGCAGAGCAGGGTCGAGGGGCCGAATGGCCTACTCCTGCTCCTATCTTCTATGTTTCTATGTAAGGGAACACCACTACCTCCGAGATCCCCTCCAAGTCACCCACCATCTTGACTTGGAAATATAATCGCCGTTCCTTCATCGTCGCTGGGTCAAAAATCCTGTAACTCCCTCCCTAACAGCACTGTGGAAGCACCTTCATCACACGGACTGCAGCGGTTCAAGAAGGAGGCCCACCACCACCACCTTCTCAAGGGCAATTAGGGATGGGCAATAAATGCCGAGCTTGCCAGCGACGCCCACAACCCGTGAATGAATTTAAAATAAACTAAACCAAATGTGCAGCTAAGCAACAAACTGAGGTTGCAGGGTTGGTGTCCGGTTGCACTGAATGATGGCCAGAAGCCTCACATACAGTGGCAAAGAACTGCTTTTGCATCAGTCGGGCATCAAATCTACCTCTCCGTGCTATCACACAGTATGTTTGATGGTCCACTGTGATACCATGTTTTGGTGTTTAGTTGCATTTTAAATGATAGAGATGGTACGTGCTGGTTATTGAGGTTACATGCAAGTTTCCCCTGAAATATGGGCCCAGAAATTCGGGTCTCCACGGGTGAGTACGCACGGGGTACTCACCCGTAGGCCCAATGGAAGTGCCGGATTCCTGCATGCACTGCGCATGCGCGGGAAACCGGCACTTCTATTCCCCTGAAAGAAGGGGTTAAGAGGTGGAACGCGTGTGCGGGGGAGTCTGCGTGTGCGCATCGAACTTACGTTTTTTTTGCAGGTTTTCCCGGGAAGGCAAGTCTCCAGAAGTTAGACATGTGAAAAGCAATCGCAAGGCCTGCTTTTTACAAGGTAAGTGGTGAATTAATTAAAATTAAAACATTTTTCCCACAGGTTTATTATTTTTAAATACTTTAAAGAAAGGTAAGTTTATTTTTAGCCCCGTTAGAAAATAAAATTATTTTTTTCAAAAATTTAAATTATTGTTTAAAATAGTTATTTCATGTAATTTATAGTTTATTTAAAAAATGTGATTTAAAAAAAAAATTATTTGAAGATTTAGTGATGTTTTGGGGCTTATAGTATTTATAGGTTTGACAGCTCTTCCTGTCAAACTTATGAATGGGCATTCCCTGCTACCATTGGCTCTCCATGGCCCACGTGATCCCAGGGGACGCATCGAACTAACTGCGCCCCTGGGATACGCAAGCACTGCGTGCCGGCAGTTGGAGGAGGCCCAGGATCGCAATTCCACGGGGGCCCACAGCTCAACGGCCGGCACGGTAGCTCAGTGCAGGTCGGGGGCTTGCACCCACGGGAAGCCCCCGACCCGAATTTCTGGGCCAAGATATCTTTCAGACAACCCCCATCCCTGCCCCCCACCCCCCACTCCATGACAAAAAAAAGTAGCATTTTTGACCAAGATGTGTTGCTTTAATACTGTCATGGCATATATTGGGTTAAATCCAGCTTAATTCCTAGAAATAAATATCCTAGCTTAACTTGATAGTTGTTTAATAAATTGCTTGCCCAAGACAGGGGCCTGAGAGAAGATACAAACATTAAGTTTAAATACAAACACCTTCGGGGAATGGCTTGGTGATATATTCGATTGGCTGATCATTTAGAGTTAAAGAGGCAGTTATGTAAATTTGCTTGACTCCGGTTGGTTTTTTTCGACAGCATTTCTCACCCTGCCTGGTTTAAATTGGCGAGTCCGTCTAAAGTCTTCAGAAAGAAAGACTTCCATTTATATAGCGCCTTTCATGACGATTGGACGTACCAAAGTGCTTTACAGCCAATGAAGCACTTTTGAAGGCGCAGTAACTGCTATAATGTGGAAAACGCAGCAATTTGCGCACAGCAAGCTCCCACAAACAGCAATGCGATAATGACCAGATACAGGAAACTTTGGTTTATCCGGAGGTTAACTGTCCGGAATGCTCGATCCACCGGCAAAATTCAGGAGTCGGTTCAGTAAGTTTTTTTTCTTTTCGTTGCTTTTTTTTCACTAGTCAGGCTCTGCAAGGTCTAGCTAAAGCTGTTACTTAGCTACAGAGACGCTTGCAAGCTACGGCCGACTGTTTAGAAGCTGTTGCTAAGCAACAGGGTTTGTTGCTAGATACGGAGCTCAAAAGCTTCCGTATGTTTTAACATTAGCGCTGGTTTGTCCGGCAGTTTTGATGGGACGGCAACAGCTCGGTCCTGTCAGTGCCGGATATCACAAAGTTTCCTGTAATCTGTTTTTTCTTACGCTTTGAGGGATAAATATTGGCCCGGACACCGGGGATAACTCCCCTATTCTTCTTCAAAATAGTGCCATGGGATACGTCAACCTGAGAGAGCAGACAGGGCCTCGGTTTAATGTCTCATCCGAAAGACGGCACCTCCGACAGTGCAGCAACTCCATCAGCACTGCACTGGGAGTATCAGCCTAGATTTTTATGCTCAAGTGTCTGGAGTTGGATTTAAACCCACAATCCTTCCGACTCAGAGACCAGAGTGCCACCCACTGAGCCACGGTTGACGCTTAAGTAGAGACTTGGGAAGAGATAATCTGGCCAGAAAGCATTGGTAGACAGTGGAAAAGAAAAAAAATAATTGCCATGGTTATCTACATCACAGTTTAGCACAGTTGTCACGGTTACATGTTATTTTCTACTTACTCAAGGAGATAGTTAAACTTAATGACTACTCTGACATCTATAGTATGTCATTGTTGCTGTTCACTTATTCGTTACTGTTCATATATTTGGCTGTTAACTACAAAGTTATTATTACTCCTATGGGAGTGGTTTGAGATGCTGAACCTCCAACCCCACCAAAAAAATACCTAGAGTAAAAAAAAAATCCAAAAACACAACAGCTCCTTGCATAAGTTCTAAGACCTGAAAGATGTCTTTAAGATTATGAAAAGATTTGACAGGGTAGACGTAGCAAAGGTGTTTCCACTTGTGAGGGAGACCAAAACTAGGGGCCATCAATATAAGACAGTCACCAAGAAATCCAATAGGGAATTCAGGAGAAAACCTCTTTACCCAGAGAGTGGTGAGAATGTGGAACTCGCTACCACAGGGAGTGGTTGAAGCGAATAGCAGAGATGCATTTAAGGGGAGGCTGGACAAGCACATCAGGGAGGAAGGAATAGAAGGTCATGCTGATAAAGTTAGATGAAGAAGGGTGGGAGGAGGCTGGTGTGGAGCGTAAACACCGGCATGGACCTGTTGGGTCGAATGGCCTGTTTCTGAGCTGTACATTCTATGTAATATTGTCGCACTTGAAGTGCCTTGTCTGTGTTGGCTTGTGTTAACAGCTTATTGATTGCAGGTGGCACATGACCTGGGACACGGGATGGACGGTCAAACAGAACGCGTCTTCAAGTAACGAGAATGGTTCCAGGGATGAGGGATTACAGTTACGTGGATAAACTGGAGAAGCTGGGGTTGTTCTCCTTGGAGCAGAGAAGGCTAAGAGGAGATTTGATAGAGGTGTTTAAAATCATGAAGGGTTTAGATAGAGTAAATAAAGAGAAACTGTTTCCAGTGTCTGAAGGGTCGATAACCAGAGGGCAAAGATTTAAGGTGATTGGCAAAAGAACCAGAGGCGACATGAGGATAAACTTTTTTACACAACGAGGGAATGCACTGCCTGATAGGGGGGTGGAAGCAGAATCAGTAGTAGCCTTCAAAAAGGGAATTGGATAAATACTTGTAGGAGAAAGAATTGTAGGGATATGGGGGAAGAGCGGAGGAATGGGACTAAC
Source organism: Somniosus microcephalus (assembly GCF_052327205.1). NCBI lineage: Eukaryota > Metazoa > Chordata > Chondrichthyes > Squaliformes > Somniosidae > Somniosus > Somniosus microcephalus. Next base: position 16,855,921 of record NC_141004.1, on the reverse strand, counting down.
GGGATTGCTCTCTGGAAGAGCCGGCGCAGACTGGATGGGCCGAATGGCCGCCTTCTGTGCTGAACTATTCTATAATTCTATGAAAGGAGCTGCATCCTCGGTATAGCAACACAACAACCTGTATTTACGTACAACCTGCATCATAAACGTCTCATGGTGCTTCACAAAAGCAAAAACCGATGCAAGTGGTAAGAAAGGGAGGTAACCAAAGGCACAGTAAAAGGGGTAGGTTTTAAGGAGATTTTTTTGGACAGCGGAGAGCTAGCGAGGTAGAGAGATTCAGGATAAAAATTGCAGTGTGTGGGGCCAAATGGCTTTACATAGGATTCCATAGGATATACGGCACAGAAACAGGCCATTCGGCCCAACCAGTCCATGCCAGCGTTTATGCTCCACTCGAGCCTCCTCCCATCTTTCCTCATCTAAACTCTATCAGCGTAACCCTCTATTCCCTTCTCCCTCATATGCTTGTCTAGCCTCCCCTTAAATGCATCTACACTATTCGCTTCAACCACTCCCTGTGGTAGCGAGTTCCACATTCTCACCACTCTCTGGGTAATGAAGTTTCTTCTGAATTCCCTATTGGATTTCTTGGTGACTATCTTATATTGATGGCCTCTAGTTATGCTCTTCCCCACAAGTGGCAACACTCTCTCTGAATCCACTCTATCAAAACCTTTCATAATTTTAAAGATCTCTATTAGGTCACCCCTCAGCCTTCTTTTTTCAAGAGAAAAGAGACCCAGCCTGTTCATCCTTTCCTGATATGTTGACCCTTGCATTTCTAGTATCACCCTGGTATCAGGCTTCAGGCTCAGCCACTGAAAGTGGAATGGATGGTTGAATAGAGAGAAGGAAATGTCGCAGTATATAGATCTATGAATGCACAACAGTTGTGAGCAATGACGGAATGCCTTATTTCTGTTGGGAAAAGCTAAATTGAGGCAAATGCCTCACCGTTCCCACCACAGCAGTGGACAAGAGTAGCGATACTTTGCAGTGAGGCCTGCTGGTTTCAGCGCGGCCCGACGAGTGGTTTTCCGACAGCGGGGCCTGTGGACGTGACCGCTGCCGGACTAGTGGTTATGCAGAGCGAGGGCTGCAGGACCGTGTCTCGGCCTATGCAATGGTTGCCCGCAGCGGAGCCGGCCAAGAACAAACTGGCAGGCTTGCCAACTTTGATTGGACATATTCCTGGGGGTTTCATCACACGATCTCCTGTCTCCAACCATCCCGCCCAGTCAAACAGCCATTTCCACCACCCCCCCAACCATCTCCCATTTTTTTTTTAATAAGTAACTGTAGTGTATGTATCCGTCTACCTTTAAGAAAACCATTGTATGTAACCGTTCACCTTTAAGAGAACTATTTTAGGTGTGGCACTACTTTGTTGGCTTCTGTATACTGTAATACCGACGGTGACCACACCGGTATATAAGTGCTGTGTCAGGATTTATTTGGCAGATTCGCCCTGACCTTCGAATAGTAAAGTCCTGTTTTAAGTTACTCTGGTAGTCTGTGTATTAATTAACTAAACAACCCACAGACTTTACAGTGGCGACGAGTCCGATCGTACCCTGCGGCAACAATACTTCCGAAGCAGTTAACGAGCGTCGAGAAGAGGCAACCGCCCTCGTCGTTCTGCTGGGAGAAAACTCGAGGCTGCAGAACTAGAAAGGAAGAAGAAGTTAGAGACAAAGACTTCCATCAGCAACAGGCACTGACTGTCCCTTCTGCCACGGTGAGGAGTGAGCCGATCAGCACAAGAAGCAAGGCGGCCACGGTGACTGTAAGGGAAAGTAAAAAGAATAACCGGAGGATAAGGGCGGTGCACTCGACCATGGTCGAGGGGGAAAGGAGCCGGACAGAAGTCGGGTCCAGAGGCGCTGAGACTGGGGCAGCGTGGAGCAAGGAAGCCGTGGTACAGACAGGCTGGGGGACGCAACGGCGTCGTGAGACAGCTAGACCGCGACCAGCGAAAAAGGCCGGGCAGCGACCGAAGCCACGAAGCGCTGCGACCGGGAGTGTAGGCGCGGGAAGAGATAAACTCAGCCGCAGCCGGGGAGGGAAGCACCGGACTGCGAGAGGGCTGGGAGGCGCGATTGGGAGCCGAGTGAGCAGGAGAGGCAGAGCCGACCAAGGGGGAACTGAGCGAGAGCCAGTCCAGCGGCTGAAACTGTTCTCCGTCAACGGGGTGTACCCAGCGCCGGTAGAGCCGAGCGAGCGGGAGAGAGACAGAGCCCGAGCAAGGGGAACCGAGCGAGAGCCAGCCCAGCGGCTGAAACTGTTCGCCGTCAACGGGGTGTACCCAGCGCCGGTTGCCCTGCCGAGAAAAGGGAAAGCCCTGAAGCCGACGCGCAGGCTGTGAACCTGAAAGCCAGCGGCCGTCGCCCGTGGGGAAAGTGTACCCCTCCCGCTAGGGAAGAAACGCGGGAAGCCGCCATTAGGCGGGGAAGAAGACAGAAGCGGGAAACCGCCATTGAGGTGGGCGGGGAGAGAAGATAAGCGCGGGAAACCGCCATTTTCGCGGGAACCGCCATCTTGGAAAAAAAAATAAAAGAAAATTTAAAGAAATAATTCGTGGTGTTATCAGGAAGAGAGGAAGATGCCTAAGCGTGGTAATATCAACGATTTTAATTCCGAGGTAGAAGACTGGGCCACGTATGTGGAACGCATTGAGATCTATTGTGAGGCCAATAAAATAGAAGAAGATGACAAAGCTATAACCTTACTAAACTCGATGGGCGCGAAGACATACGGGCTCTTGAAGCATCTACTAGCACCAGCTAAACCGGCGGATCAGACTTTCGATGATATTGTGACTGTTCTGAAGGATCACTTGAACCCCACACCGTTGATGTTGGCGGAACGATTCAAATTCTATGCGAGAATGCAAAGGAAAGACGAAAGCAACGCAGAATACTTGGTTGAACTGCGTAGACTAGCGAAACACTGCCAGTTTGGAGGGAATCTGACAGAGGCATTGCAAGACAAGTTCGTGTGCGGGTTGTCAAAGGAAGGAATGCAAAAGCGACTACTCGAAGAGAACGACCTTACACTTGACAGGGCTGTCCTTATTGCAGCATCGCACGAAGCCGCAGCGAAGGGAACTGCGGAAATGCAACTAAAGGCAGCGGCACTCAGTGTGGATCAAATTACCTCGAGTACAACAAAATGCTATCGTTGTGGGAAGACAACACACGACCAGAACCAATGCTGGTTTAAGAACCAGGAATGTAGGAAATGTGGCAAACTGGGTCACATAGCTAAGGTATGCCGGTCAGGGAAGAAGACCAACAACCAAAGGAAGCCATCACAGGAAAAGTACAACAAGGTACACAAGGTGGCTGAGAAGAGTTCAGACGAACAGAATTCGGACTCAGACCCAAACGGCCAGGAGCTGGGCAGTCTGAGAATTCACAATGTGAGTAAGGAAGCTGACCTACAAACTATCTGGGTCATGCTAAAAATAGCTGGAGTCCAAGTGAAAATGGAGTTGGACACTGGATCCGCTCTATCAGTCATAAATCGAAGGGATTACCACCGGCTATTCTCACATATACCCTTAAGAGATACCAAGTTCGTATTGCAGACATACACGGGGCATAAAGTATACCCCATGGGGAAGATAAGAGTCAAGGTGAGAGATGGGGGTAAAGAACACCCAAGAATGAACTTATACGTACTACCTGAGGGAGGACCACCACTTCTGGGACGGGAGTGGATCAAGAAAATAGACATGGAATGGCACTATCTAAAAGCCATAACGAGTGAGGACTCGGTGCAGACAATCAGCTCAGATTCTGAAACGGATGACGATAAGACCAACCCAAATATGAAAGACAAGGCTAAAATGGACTTGCCGACTAAGGTTGGAAGAACGAAGGCATGCATAAAGGCTTATGCTCCAGAGAAGAACAAAGTTTCAGAACAGAACTCCACCGAACAACGACAACATAGTTTGACAGAGAATTCTGAGTCTGTTCAGTTTACGGACCTATCCATGACTGACGAACACCGAGCTCGGACTCAACTTTATTTCAAATTACGACAGCAAGTAGAACAAGTGAGTTACCGTCTCGAACAAGAGATGAAAACAATGAAAAAGTTCTATGACACCGAATGGGAGAATCTGGAAAGACAACAGAAGCAGCTAGCTCAAGCAGAGAGCGACCATAGAGCCATTGTGACCAATTACCGATCACATCTCCCTTATGCTGTTCAGGAGTTAGAATATTTGCAGGAAGGAGCAAATGAAGAGGAATCTTCAGGAAGCCAGGATTTTATTCCAGTTCTTCTCTACGACTCCTTACAAGAAGAGTTTGAGAAGTTGAAGGAACAGTATGAACAGGCCCAGGCTACAATCCTGGAGGGGATTAACTCGGCAACCTCCGAAAAGCTAGTTTCAGTAGAAGCATATGAGCAACTAAAGGTTGAACATGAGCAAGAAGTCCAAAGGCTGCAGGAAATTCTTGATGAGCTCAAGGCCAAGACAGACTCATCGGTAGAAGTTCCATCCATAGATGAGAAATTAGAGGTGAAAGACATGGCAGAACATGAAAGACAAGATGTCCAAGAACTCATAAAAATATTGAAGGAAACCCAAGACAAATATGAGGCGGCAATGACCGAGGTTCAACAACTTGAAGAACAGATTCAACTGGGAATCCTTTCAGTGGAAGAAAAGGAAACTGTAAGAAACACAGAGACTGTAAGAATGGCCCCTGAACATGAGCTAGAGAGCATCAAGGCGCAACTTCTCCGAGCGCTGAAAGCCAAAGTACAAGAGGAAAAGAAGGTGAAAGCATTGGAGGAAAAGGTGGATGAAATGGAGAAGACTCTGATCCACAGTGTTCCCGTGGAAGAGTTAACGGTCAGCCAACTCCTTCATATGCTGAGGGACAAGACTCTGCAATGGGAACAATCTGAACACAAGCTTCAATCTTCAAAGGGAAGGAGTTCGGAGCTCTCAAAAGTTATGGAAATAGCTGAGGTTGCAACACAGATTTTACTGGGATGCCAAAAGTACGCTGAATCACGTCTATGTGAACAACAGAATGTTGAAACAGCTGCTCCAGTAGAAGGATTGAATAGCCCGATCAATCAATCCCCGATGGAAGGGGAAGTATTGAAATCACAAATGAGGTCATTAGTGAAGGATTTGCAGGAAACCCAGGAAGAGCGGGATGAATATGAACGCATGAAGAAGTCTCTTCAGGAAAGATGTCTAGGGAGGGAACAACAGTCGGCTAACGTCCAGTTGGGTAAGGAAGAAGTAGCAGGCCCTCTCGCTAGACTAGTTCAGGACGACACCGAATATTACCATGACCTGTTGAGTGACACGGAATATTACGAGGACTTGGTCTGCCCAGCTTGTGATGAAAACTCCCAAAGTGCAGAAATCAGGATGAAGCACTTAAAGTCTAAGGAACATAGGGAGATGGTGGCGCTACAGCTGGCAGCTGAGAAGGGAGCCCCGAGAGTCTCCAAGAAGCAGAAAAGAAAAAGACGAAGCAGAAGGTGATAACCATCTAAATCATTATCACTTCTACCAGATCATGTACGTGGGCCCTACGAAGGGAGCCAAATCAGTTGGCAAGTAGGAAAAATTACCAAGGCAGTCCAGCTGTTTGTAAAAGTCAGCACTGCTGGTTCAGCAGGACGGAAGTTCAAGCTGTTAAGTCAAGGGAAAGACTATTGGATGAGTTACGCTAGCAATGTGAACCGGCTACACCACAGAGATGTTGTTCGGACCGAGTCAAGACCAGAGACTGAATCTGTGAACTGTTCCCGCAGAGACTGAATCTGTAAACTGTTTCCCGCATAGTTTATACCTGTGAATTGTTTTACATGAAGTTGAATATATGTTATGTTTAATGGGGGACTAAGTATGTTGTAAGCTAAAAAGGGAGGATTGTAGTGTATGTATCCGTCTACCTTTAAGAAAACCATTGTATGTAACCGTTCACCTTTAAGAGAACTATTTTAGGTGTGGCACTACTTTGTTGGCTTCTGTATACTGTAATACCGACGGTGACCACACCGGTATATAAGTGCTGTGTCAGGATTTATTTGGCAGATTCGCCCTGACCTTCGAATAGTAAAGTCCTGTTTTAAGTTACTCTGGTAGTCTGTGTATTAATTAACTAAACAACCCACAGACTTTACAGTAACAAAATGAAAAGTGATCAAGGAAAATGAAAAGTAAAAATACTATTCTTTTAAAAAATACCAAATAATTTTTCTCCTGGATTTTGCTCGTTGCAGTGACCTGGAGATTAATCTTTAATTCCTGGAGACTCCAGGGCAATCCTGGATAAGTTGGTAACCCTAACCTGAAGTGATTAACAAAAGGCAAGGCGAAGCCATAAATTGCTTCACCGCTTCCTTGACATGTTACTGTGGAGAAAATCGATTGCTTTCTTCTGCACTGGCAGAAGCACGACAGGCAACCCAATTGATCAGTTTGAAATCAGATTAGATTTTTGAACTAACCAAGACGGATAGCTGGGTTTTGGTTCCACTTTGCCTCAGGTAGTGGAGCAGATCTTTTATTTGGTGTCAGCTGTGGCTCAGTGGGCAGCACTCTCGCCTCTGAGTCAGAAGGTTGTGGGTTCAAGTCCCACTCCAGAGACTTGAGCACAAAAATCTAGACTGACACTCCCAGTGCAGTGCTGAGGGAATGTTTGTTGGAGGTGCCGTCTTTCGGATGAGATGTTAAACCGAGGCTCCGTCTGCCCCCTCAGGTGGATGTAACAGATCCCACGGCACTATCTTGAAGAAGAGCAGGGGAGTTATCCTCGGTGTCCAGGCCAATGTTTATCCCTCAATCAACATCACTAAAGCAGATGATCTGGTCATTATCACATTGCTGTTTGTGGGAGCTTGCTGTGTGCATACTGGCTGCCGGGTTTCCTACATTACAACAGTGACTACACTTCAAAAAGTACTTCACTGACTGTAAAGCGCTTTGGGATGTCCTGAAGTCGTGAAAGGCGTTATAGAAATGCAAGTCTTTCTTTCTTTCTTTCTATTAAAAATCATTCAGTCGTATTCAGAAGAGTTTAGCACTCTAACCCAGTGTAAACATGAATGAACAATTACAGAAATGCCAGTGTTAATAATGGATACACACACCACCCGTGCTCAGAGAAATGGGCCCACTATAGTTTGCAGATGGTGGGAGAATGAGAATCAAAAGAGGGCGAGCCAGCCAAGTGAGTAATGATACAAAGTGTTTTGAAGTGAATGAGAGCACGCTCCCTCTGAAATGAAAAGCTCCAGCTCAGATTACTGGCAAAATCCCTCGTATATAAATTCATTGTATGAAATAAAGACTCTTTATGTCACAACTTCTCTTGTCTTGCTCTCTACAGTATATCATCTCTAATTATATGATCACTGTTGCTTTCAACGTTTCTGTTTGTTTTCTCTGAGCTTCAAATATATCATCCTACACAGGAGTTCATCTCCCGCCATCATAGGAACGTAGGAACAGGAGGAGGCCATTCAGCCCCTTGAGCCTGTTCCGCCATTCAATGAGATCATGGCTGATCTGCAACCTAACTCCATATACCCGCCTTTGGCCAATATCCCTTAATACCTTTGGTTAACAAAAAGCTTTCAATCTCCGATTTAAAATTAACAATTGATCTAGCATCAATTGCTGTTTGCCTAAGAGAGTCCCAAACTTCTACCACCCTTTGTTTGTTTTGTAGAAGTGTTTCCTAATTTCACTCCTGAAAGGTCTGGCTCTAATTTTTAGACTCTGCCCCCTAGTCCTAGACTCCCCAACCAGCGGAAATACAGGAAACTCTCATTTAAACGGCACCTAAATATCCGGAATGCTCTATTAACCGGCAAAATTCTCACTCCGAAAACAACACCTCAACAACCGGCAATGTTGCCGAGTCCAAGTCTCCCGCGGTGGCTGAGTTAGTCAGTGGGGGTAGTTGTCCAAATTGCCACTACTTGGCTTCTTGGCGCTGTCGGAAGCCGGAACACCTCAATACCCCTGTAACAGGAGTCTGACTCTCCCGCGCTGCCGGGAGTCTCTTCTGATCCGCCATTTTACAGGGGTACTGTGTGTCTCCCACGCTGCTGGTAGTCATTGCATTGCATTACCCTCAACTGGCAGTACTGTACTTAATCAAGCATCTTCCACCATCCATTTAACACAACATTCTGTAGGTGAGTACCCAATTACTGTATACTGCACATTTCTTGATTTTTTTATTTTTCTTTGTTAAAGATAGCCTCGGTAAATAACCCTCTCCGTCATCCGGAATTTTTGATCAACCGGCAACACCCGGATACCAAAGAGTTTCCTGTAGTTTCTCTCTCTCTACCCTATCTGTTCCCCTTAATATCTTGAAAACTTCGATCAAATCACCCCTTAACCTTCTAAATTCCAGGGAATACAACCCTAATTTGTGTAATCTCTCCTCGCAACTTGACCCCTGAAATCCTCACTTGTGTTGAAATAGAGACTCACTGAATCATCTCATACTCCAACTCATTTTTTTCCCAGGATTCACTGAAAACCAAGAAACTCTTCAGTTTCTCCTTCCTCGTGTTTAAACCCCTCCATGGCCTTGATCCTCCCTTTCCTTGTAACCTCTTCCAGACCCACAACCAGCACCCCCCACCCAAATTCTCTGTTCCTAACTCTCGTCTCTTGCACATCTCCACCTCCCTCCATCCCACCATTGACGGCCGTGCCTTCAGCCAGCTAGGCCCCACACTCTGGAATTCCTGCCCTAAACCCCTCTGCCACTACCACCTCCTTTGAGACCCTCCTTCGCGTATTCAGATATAGAGGGCTGGATTTTGATTGAGGAGGCGTGTAGGAGGCGGGACTACAATTTTCGGGGTTGTAGTCCCGCCTGCATCGAGTTGTGGCCAACCCACGCGATTTTCACTTGATTGACCTTGTTGAGCCCACCCAGCAGGCTCAGCAGTCCAATTAAGGGCCATCCGGCAACAGGTGACGTCACAGATTGACATTTCATCTGTCAAAAGCTTTTGACAGATGAAATATCAGCATTTCACAGCTGTTTGAAGCTGTCAAACACTGACAATCTGTACTCCAAATTAATTCCTTCCTCTCAGGCTGATTTAGAGATCTCTCCAGAACAGAAAGCTGAATGCTGCAACTTTTGACAGCTCGCGGCCATTCTGCTTTCTGTGCCGGTGAGATGAGGGACTCCCGAGACCTGAAGGAAGGAAGGCTGTAAAGGTAAGTAAATGTAAGTAAAACTTCTTTAAACACTTTACACACACCAAACACACTTACCTCTGCACTCATGCACACATCACTCATCTGAACACCGGACATCTCGAACCCTCCAAGCCCTTCAGCCCGACGGTCCACCTCGCTAACTTGGCGTGGTTTGGAGCCGTCGGGAATCCCACACTTCAGCAGTAAAAATAGGGATTAGGCTAAAAACTGCCTGTTAACTACCTGTTAACAGGCAGTTAATTGGCACTAATCCCCTTCCCGCCTCGGGGAGGCGGGTCCCAGCACAGGTCGGGTATCCGCCTCCTTTGAAACTGGCATGGAGGCGGGTTGGGGGCGGGATGGGTTTGTGCCCCCAGATTTCGAGATTTTAACCCCCCACCCCCCACAATGAAAATCCTGCCCAGTGCCTTTAGTTTTGACTTATTTCTCTTTTCTCCCTGATGTCACCTTAGTCACTGATGCCTTATTACCTTTGTTACTCTCTCTGTCCCTTCCTGACCCACACTGCTTATTTTACCCAAAACTCTACTCTGCTCCAGAGCCTTGACATTTCTCTCGCTGCTTTTAAATTTACTCTTTCCTGAATCCTCCCACCGCCCCCCACCCCCCACCGCCCCCTTCATTAGTTTAAAGCCCTGTCTACTGCCCTAGTTATTCGGTTCGCCAGGACACTGGTCCCAGCCCGGTTTAAGTGGAGCCCGTTCCAACGGAACAGCTCCCTCTTTCCCTAGTACTGGTGCCAGTGCCCCATGAACCAAAAATCCTTCCTCTCACACCACTCTTTGAGCCACGCGTTTAAACCTCTAATCTGTTTGTCCCTATGCCAATTTGTGCGTGGCTCAGGTAACAATCCAGAGAGTATTACCTTTGAGGTTTTGCTTTTTAATTTGGATCCTAGCTCCTCAGACTCCCTCAGCAGAACCTCATTCCTAGTTCTACCTATGTCGTTGGTTCCTACGTGGACCACGACAACTGAATCCTCCCCCTCTCACTCCCACTCCAACACTGGGCAGGCAACACAATCTTCGGAACACTCAGTCGCGGCTGCAGAGAACAGTATCTATCCCCCTGACTATACTGTCCCCTATGTGTCAGCTGTGACTTAGTGGGTAGCACACTCGCCTGAGTCAGAAGGTTGTGGGTTCAAGTCTCACTCGGCAGCACGGTGGCATAGTGGTTAGCACTGTTGCCTCACAGCGCCAGGGACCCGGGTTCAAATCCGGCCTCGGGCGACTGTCTGTGTGGAGTTTGCACATTCTCCCCGTGTTTGCGTGGGTTTCCTCCGGGTGTTCCGGTTTCCTCCCACAGTCCAAAGATGTGCGGGTTAGGTTGATTGGCTATGATAAATTGACCCTTAGTGTTAGGGGGATTAAATACGAGGGGATAGGGTGGGATATGTGTTGGTGTAGGGGTTACGGGGATCGGGTGGGATATGTGTCGGTGCAGGCTCGATGGGCCGAAATGGCCTCTATCTGCACTGTGGGGTTTCTGTGATTCTGTGATTCCATGGGACTTGAGCACAGAAAGCTAGGCTGACACTCCAGCACAGTGCTGAGGGAGCGCTGCACTGTCGGAAGTGCCGTCTTTCAGAGGAGATGTTAAACCGAGGCCCCATCTGCTCTCTCAGGTGGACGTAAAAGATCCCATGGCTGTATATCGAAGAAGAGCAGGGGAGTTCTCCCCGGTGTCCAGGTCAATATTTATCCCTCAATCAACGTAACAAAAAACAGATTATCTGGTCATTATCACATTGCTGTTTGTGGGAGCTTGCTGTGCGCAAATTGGCTGCCGCATTACAACAGTGACTCAAAAGTACTTCATTGGCTGTAAAGTGCTTTGAGACGTCTGGTAGTCATGAAAGGCGCTATAGAAATGCAAGTCTTTCTTTCTTTCTTTCTCCTTAAAACCCACCTCTCTTTGCCCTGGCTTTTGATCACCCCTTCCAATAAATCACCTTCTTTGATTCCGCATCCATCTTTGTCTGACTTCATCACTGTTGAGGGTGCCTTGGGACGTTATTCTACGTTAAAAGGTGTTCTTTAAATGCAACCTGTTGCAGTTACCATGGATAAAGAATAATAGGCCCCACCAACACTGTTCCAGCTAAGGCGCGTGGCCGCACAGTAAACCGAAAGATCCCGTGCAGGCCACTCACTGTAAGCACCGCACCTGTGCAGAAATTTAAAGGGACTGGGCAGAACAAAGTGCAGCTTACAGGGAGCATTGCCCACCAGTACCCAGTTACTCTCCCACAGCTGTAATACAATAGGGCCCATCATTACTCAATTAGATTTTTTGTGGAATTGCTGACTAGTTACACATGACACTTGCATCATACTTCAGCAGTCAGAAGTTCAAATACTGTTCCAACTGTAGATGCATAAACAATGATTGCAATTGCATTACCACGGTGATAGGTTGGTAATTTCGCTTTTAAATGGGGGCAGATTAAGAGCCTGTACTATATACTTAGTCGCAGAGGAACACGTCTAGTTGAAAATCAGCAGCGAGTTTCAGATCTGAAACCTTGTACAGAAATGTATTCAAACATTGTTCAAGTACAGCGTGTGCACGCATTTTGAATCACAGAAGCGCTGGTGGGCCAGAGAAAGGACGGGCCAGAGGAGGTGTTAAGTCTGTGTGTTCTAGTTATTGTTAATAAGAATCACTGCACACAGACCACAAGAGTAAATTCAACAGGCCTTTACTAGTCGGAGGTCAGGCTGAACTGCCCAATAAATCATTACACAGCACTTATATACCGGTGTGGTCACCACCGGTATTACAGTATACAGCAGCCAAGATAAAGTAGTGCATCTCTTAAAATAGTTCTCTTAAAGGTGGAACGGTTACATACACCACAGGAGGGACGGGCCAGAGGAGGGACGAGCCCAGAGGAGGGACGGGCCCGAGGAGGGATGGTCCCAGAGGAGGGACGAGCCCAGAGGAGGGACGAGCCCAGAGGAGGGGCGAGCCAGAGGAGGGACAGGCCCAGAGGAGGGACGGGCCAGAGGAGGGACGGGCCCAGAGGAGGGACGGGCCAGAGGAGGGACAAGTCCAGAGGAGGGACGGGCCAGAGGAGGGACGGGCCCAGAGGAGGGACGGGCCAGAGGAGGGACGGCCCAGAGGAGGGACGGGCCCAGAGGAGGGACGGGCCAGAGGAGGGACGGCCAGAGGAGGGACGGGCCAGAGGAGGGACGGGCCAGAGGAGGGACGAGCCCAGAGGAGGGGCGAGCCAGAGGAGGGACAGGACCAGAGGAGGGACGGGCCAGAGGAGGGACGGGCCCAGAGGAGGGACGGGCCAGAGGAGGGACGGGCCAGAGGAGGGACGGCCCAGAGGAGGGACGGGCCCAGAGGAGGGATGGGCCCAGAGGAGGGATGCCAACCCCCCAGGATTGTCCTGGAGTCTTTCCAGGAATTGAAGATTAATCTTCAGGACACTGCTGGGAGCAAAAACCCTGGAAAAAAACCATTGGGGCCTTTAAAAAAATATTTCTTTCAACACTTCGGTTTATTAGTTATAAAAAAAATGTTGGAGTTGGGAAAGAAAAGGCTGTTTTTCCCGATAGTCAAGAATCATCCAATCGGTGAGCGCTTTCCAACTGGCCGTAGGAAGGCGGGGCACTGCGAGGGTGGACATGTTGGCCGACCAATGAGGGGGCAGTGGGGGCGGGGCTGTTGAAGGAAGGGGGTCATGTGATGAAACCTCCAGGACTACGTCCAGCCAGAGAAAAGAAAAAGAAAGATTTGCATTTCTATAGCGCCTTTCACAACCACCGGACATCTCAAAGCGCTTTACAGCCAATGAAGTGCAGTCACTGTTGTAATGTGGGAAGCGCAGCAGCCCATTTGCACACAGCAAGCTCCCACAAACAGAAATGTGATAATGACCAGATAATCTGTTTTAATGGTGTTGATTGAGGGATAAATACTGGCCCAGGACACCAGGGAGAACTCCCCCTGCTCTTCTTCGAAATAGTGGCCATGGGATCTTTCACGTCCACCTGAGAGGGCAGACGGGGCCTCACTTTAACGTCTCATCCAAAAGGCAGCACCTCCAACAGTGCAGCACTCCCTCAGCACTGCCCTGGAGTGGGACTTGAACCCACAACCTTCTGACTGAAGAGGCAAGTCTGCTACCGACTGAGCCACAGCTGACACAGTGTTCAAGTGTACTGATATCCTAAATCAAAGGGTAGCAGCCCAGAGCTGGAGAGGGTAAAATCAGCCAAGGTCTCTGCTCCTGCTCTCTATCAGTAGACACCTGCTGAAAGGTGGACATGTTCGGATGGCGGATTATGGCCACAATCTGCAGACACTCTCCGTCTCTAGGCTCAGACATGTGGAACAGCTACTTGGGCTGAGGAACCAGAAGCCTACAGGCATGCATGGAGCCCTACTCCAGCGTGAGTCAAAGCTTTCACGAGAGAAGGGGAGAAAATTGGAGGGCGGGGGGGGCGGGGGGGGAGTAATCCTCGGATCTGTGCCAAGTTGAGTTAGTAATCGCGGCAAAGTGAGGCCTAGCAACAGCCTCCGACCACAAAGCGACAGAGGGAAAGCCAGGAATACGAGTCACCCCCAGCAACTCTTACTCACCTCCTCAAGGCTAGCTACCAAGCTGTATTACTGGAGGCCTCCCAGAAGGTCACCTGCCCACCCCCTCTTAGGATGCTCTGCTAAGATGTGCCAAGATCGCCTTTTCAAGAGTACTGCATCGGTAATTGAAATGGAGTAATACCGTCTCCAGGGCGTACAGAGTACAGATGCATTCGCACCCGTACGACCAGATTTAGGAACAGCTTCTTTCCCAGGGCTGTCATCCTACTGAACTCCACAAATAAACTCTAAAGCCTGCACATCTGCCAATGCACTTTATTATGGTTATGTTTATGTTAATGTATTACAAACCAAATGTATGTTGAATGTTTAAATGTCTTAATCTAAATGTAAACTCTCAGGAGCCGCAAGCCTACATTTCGTTGTACTGCACTTGTGCACTAACAATGACAATAAAAGTTGATTTGATTTGATTTGATTTGATTTGGAAAGATGCGAGCTCTCCATTGCCTCAGTCGGCAAAGCCATGTGGACCAGACCAGACCAGACCAGACGGTCTCAGTTTGTGCCGATTTAGTTAATCCGAGTTCAGTGGTAGTGAGTCGCTACTGTTGGCTCCTCTGGCCCAGGGAAGAGGAGAATCTGCCACGGTTCCTGTTGAAGATTGCCATCCAGTAACCCCTGCTAGAAAGTGAGCATCAGGTGAGGACACGGCCAGGCTTGGTTGTGATGGCGTCCATGGTCAAATACCCTGATAACACTCATTTCTAGGTCCAGACATGAACAACAACAACTTGTATTTACATAGCGCCTTTAACGTAGTAAAACGTGCCAAAGCTCAGCACGGGAGAATTTTAAGACAAAAGGTTTGACACCGAGCCACATAAGGATAAATGAAGAACCATTATAGGGGGTACCAGAGGGCTCCCAGATACTCGTGGATTCGTACACTGACACCAACAACAACTTGTATTCACAAATTGCCTCGCACAGAGACAACATCCTGAGGCTGCTCACAGAGTAAGCGAACAGATGATGAGCCATGGAGATTAGACAGGATGGCCAAAAGATTAATTCAGAAATGTTGGGTTTTTTTTGTTGAGAAGGTTCTTCATGGTGAAGAGAGAAAAGTGTAGAGGTGGAAGGATTTCGGTCGGGAGAGATTTCTAGAGGGTGGGACCGAGGTGACTAAAAGCTCTGCCACCAGTGATGGATCAAAAGTGTGAGGGGGATGGAGAGAAGCCAGAGGTCAGAGGACTGCCAGGTGTGGGAGGCGACGTGGGCTTGAGGGAGTTGCACAGAAAGGATGGGGCGGGGCCATGGAGGGATTTCAAGGCGAGGATTTTTGTATTCGATGCACTGGAGGACAAGGAGCCAATGTAGATCAGTAAGAACAGGGGTGATGGGCGTGGAGCACTTAGAGCACGGCAGCATATGGCTGTCAAGTTTTAGACAAGTTGGAGGGTGGTGGTTGGGAGGCCTGCAAGAAGGACACTGGAGAAATTGGGCTCGAATTTCCAAGTCCCGAGGAGGCGGGTTTGGAGGCGGGAGTGGTGGGAAAATTGCAGAATCGGGGAGCAGGAACCCATCCCGCCCCCAACCCGCCTCCGTGCCAATGTCCCAGGAGGCGGGTACCCAACCTGTGCTGGGAGCCACCTCCCCGAGGCGGGAAGGGGATTAGTGTCAATTAACTGCCTGTTAACAGGTAGTTAACAGGCAGTTTTTTGCCTAATTCCTATTTTTAGCCCTGAAGTGTGGGCTTCCCGATGGCTCCGAACCACGCCAAGCGAGGCGGACCGTCGGTCTGAAGGGGTTGGAGGGGTCGAGATGTCCGTTGTGCAGGTGAGTGATGGGTACATGTGTGCAGAGGTAAGTGTGTGAGGTAAGTGTAAAGTCTTTTAATAAGTTTTACTTACCTATACTTTCTCCTGCAGGCTTCCTTCCTTCAGTTCTCGGGAGTCTCTCAGCTCACCGGCACAGAAAGCAGAATGGCCGCTGAACTGTCAAAAGCTGCAGCCTCTGCTTTCTGGTCTGGAGAGATCTCTAACTGAGTCTGAGTAGAAGGACTCAAGTTAGAAGACAGATTGTCAGTGTTTGGCCAGCTTCACAGAGCTGTCAAACGCTGATTTTTCATCTGTCAAAAGCTCTTGACAGATGAAATGTCAATCGCTGACGTCACCAGTAACCAGGTGTCCCTTAATTGGCCTGCTGAGCCCGCTGGGCGGGCTTAACAAGGTCAATCAAGGGAAAGTAGCGTGGGTTGGCCACAAGTCGATGGAGGCGGGACTACAACCCAAAAAGTGGGAGTCCCGCCTCCATCACATCCCCATTGACAAAATCCAGCCCATTGAGTCTAGAAGTGACAAGAGCGAGGATAAGGGTTTTTTTTGGTAGTGGAGGCAGTAATAAGAGTGTCTCAGTACTGGACGGGGTGGGGGATTTGAAGCCAAGCTCGGGGTCAAACCAAATACCAATGATTCCTTTGGGCTGGTTCGCCTGAGCGAGTGGCCAGGCAGTGGAGCTGAATCCGTGACAAGGGAGCAAAAAATAAAACGATGGCCTCAATTTTCCCGATGTTCAGTTGGAGAAAGTTTTGACGCATCCGTGAATCATAGAAACATAGAAGATAGGAGCAGGAGTAGGCCATTCGGCCCCTTGAGCCTGCTCCGCCATTCAATGAGATCATGGCTGATCATCCAAATTCAGTACCCTGTCCCTGCCTTCTCCCCATATCCCTTGATCCCTTTAGCCTTAAGAAATATATCTAACTTCTTGAATATATTTAATGAATTGGCCTCAACAGCCTTGTGTGGTAGAGAATTCCACGTCAGACGTATAGTACGACAACACAGAGATGGTCACAGGGCCAAGGGAGGTGGTGGGAAAGTGGAGATGGATTGCATCAGTTTTAAATATGAAAGATAGCCCCATGCCTAGGGATGATGCCACCAAGCAGCAGGAAGCAGATATGGAAGCAGAAAGGGCCAAAGATTGAACCTTGGAGGGCTCTGGAGGTGATGGTGAGGGGCTAGTAAGAGAAGTCTTTGCTGGAGATGCACTGGCTGCATGCGAACAGGTAGGAGCTCCTGACTGCTACCCTACTCCAAAGGTGCACGTGGTGTATTGGGTAAAGGTAGGATCAGGCTCCGCTAAAGCGGTCAAACTACTTGCATCCACTCATCGTCTAGGCTCACAATGAAGAATGGACACTTGCTGAGGTAATGCAGGGTGAGCAGTGACCGTGGAACCATATCTCAGCATTAGCCCGCGCATTCAGGAGAGGAGTGGAGGGGGATGGGGGAAGCTGGAAGGAAAAAGTTCAAAGATGTGGCACAGCCGAAGCCATTAATTATCTTCCGGAGCCCTGGAAATGAGAGATACTCGACACACTTTATACTTACTCCATTCCCAAATAAAATGATTTCTTTTTTTGTTAAAGTTAAACTGTCAGAGAGAGGGAGAGAGAGATGTTAGGTATAGCTGACTTTTGAGGTTGGAAAATCATTAGAAAATCCATTTAAATGACCATCGTCTCCTTAATGTAGTCTAGAAATTAGATTTTCTGATTCGTCCACATCTATATTCTGTTAATTAGCTATTCCAACAAATTATTGGTTAATCAAAGCCCACAATTCAGGCAGAGACTGCAACCAGGAATCAGCAGCGAGACAATTAAAAAACAAACACAGAGAAAGACCAACCCTTCATTGGAAAGAGCATCAAACAGTTTGGGCCAGTGTTGGTTTGAGGAACATACAATAATCTCTACTCATCTACAAAGAAAAGACAGCTTTAAATCGAGAGATCAAAGCTTGTTATAAGCAGCTCATATTAGGTACGTTGAGCAGGAAACAAAAATAGAGCAGCGCCGAGACAGACATCCCCGCCCCTGCTGTATCAGCCGGTTGTGGGTTCAAGTCCCGCTCCAGAGACTTGAGCACAAAAATCCGGGCAGACACTCCAGTGCAGTGCCGAGGGAGTGCTGCACTGTTGGAAGTGCCGTCTTTCGGATGAGACGTTAAACCGAGGCCCCGTCTGCTCTCTCAAGTGGACGTAAAAGATCCCAGGACACTAATTCGAAGAAGAGCAAGGGAGTTATCCCTGATGTCCTGTCCAATATTTATCCCTCAATCAACATCACTAAAAACAGATTATCTGGTCATTATCACAACGGTTTGTGGGAGCTTGCTGTGCACAAATTGGCTGCTGCATTTCCTATGTTACAACAGTGACTACACTTCATTGGCTGTAAAGTGCTTTGAGACGTCCAGAGGTCGTGAAAGGCGCTGTAGAAATGCAAGTCTTTCATTTTTTCTACCACCCCCACACACCCACTACACACACACACGGGATGCAGGCATGAATGGGAGTCCAATTTGTAATGCAGGAACGGGACCATTGTTGGGGAGTCATGGAAGCCATGATATCAAGCTTCACTGGTAACATTACCATGAGGGACTGTTCACCATTGGCTATATTGCTTGCAAGTCAAAAAAAAATGACAACGGAATGGCTTCATATCATACATGTGCCACACCTCTATTGTGTCGCGGCTTCTTAAGTTTCAGGATTTTTTTTACCGTTGCTCTCCCCACAGGAATGATTTGGAAAAGAATTGCTGAGGGGGTGGGTGGGGGGGGAGATTTTAACCCAGTAGAAACTGGGTGCATTGGCAGTTAAAATCGGCTAAGTTACTTACCCGGCAGAAAACCGCCTCAGTCACGCCGTCCGCCATTTTAAGCTGCTCTTCTGATCGAGCGGCAAGGACACTCGCATAAAGCCGACGGGGTCCTTCTTGACATTTGCACGTTGGCTCCTGATGATGTCATCAGGACCCGACTGCAATTTTAACTCAGGCTTGAACAGGGGGAGGGGGGGGGCGGAAGTCCCTGCGGCTTTCCTGCCAGACTGAAAAATAAGAACATAAGAACATAAGAAATAGGAGCAGGAGTAGGCCAATTGGCCCCTCGAGCCTGCTCCGCCATTCAATAAGATCATGGCTGATCTGATCCTAACCGCCAATCCACTATGACAGGACTATCTCCTGAATCTAACAGCATTAGACACACGAAAACAGGAGCAGGATCAGACACGATGGGCCGAAGGGCCTCTTTCTGTGCTGTAAAACTCTATGACTCTACACGGCCCCTGGGCCCGCTCCGCTACCCACAGGGCCATGACCTATCCGAACCTAGACTCATGTCCAAATTCCTGCCCGCTCCCCGTAACCCTTAATTCCCTTTTCTACTAGGAAACTGTCTATTTCTGTTTTAAATTTATGTAATGATGTAGCTTCGACAGCTTTTTGGGCCAGCATATTCCATGGACCTACCACCCTCTGAGTGAAGTAGTTCCTCCTCATCTCAGTTTTGAAAGAGCAGCCCCTTATTCTAAGACTATGCCCCCTAGTTCTAGTTTCACCCATCATCTGGAACATCCTCCCTGCATCCACCCGATCCAACCCCTTCATAATCTTATATGTTTCAATAAGATCGCCTCTCATTCTTCTGAACTCCAATAGTGGTTAGCACAGTTGCCTCACAGCGCCAGAGACCCGGGTTCGAATCCGGCCTTGGGTGACTGTCTGTGTGGAGTTTGCACATTCTCCCCGTGTTTGCGTGGGTTTCCTCCGGGTGCTCCGGTTTCCTCCCACAGTCCAAAGGTGTGCGGGTTAGGTTGATTGGCTATGATAAATTGACCCTTAGTGTTAGGGGGATTAAATGCGTGGGGTTACGGGGATAGGGTGGGATATGTGTTGGTGTAGGGGTTACGGGGATCGGGTGGGATATGTGTCGGTGCAGGCTCGATGGGCCGAAATGGCCTCTATCTGCACTGTGGGGTTTCTGTGATTTCTGTGATTTCTGTGAGTAGAGTCCCAATCTACTCAACCTCTCCTCATATGTCCATCCCCTCATCCCCGGGATTAATCGAGTGAACCTTCTTTGTACTGACTCGAGAGCAAGTATGTCCTTTCTTATGTATGGACACCAAAACTGTATGCAGTATTCCAGGTGCGGTCTCACCAATACCTTGTACAACTGAAGCAATACCTCCCTATTTTTATATTCTATCCCCCTAGCAATGAAAGCCAACATTCCAGAAGAGGATGAAAAAGCTAAGTTTTCTTTTCTTTGCTTTGTGGAGCCAGGAGGAGCAGGAATGCCCCAGGAGGAAAGCTTAGGCCTCCGGTTTGCTGGACTATCTTTGCCCGCCCAAATGCGAGACGCCTCTGGAACCTGATCCCACCACTTTGCTCGTGTCTGTGGGTAGCCTCGAGGCGAAACAATTTTTCCACTGCTTCCTGTCAACTTCCAGCCAGCGGGATTTAAAAGAGCACATATATCTATATATATATAAATATATTTTCCCTTTTTTTTTAATCCACACTTTCGTCTGGGCTTTTTTCTTCCCTCCCACAGGGCAGCTGTCCTTCAGTCTGCCAGGGCCATTCACACTTCATCTAGAGCCATCCTTTGTTCCTTGTATCTCTTAATGTCTCTTAATCTCTCCTGCTCTCTATCCTATCTCTGACCTTCCCTTTTGTTCTTTCACCCCTTCCCCCTTTTCCCACTTGCTTTAAAATCTATCCCTCTTCCTGCTTTTTTTCCAGTTCTGACGAAGGGTTTTGACCTGACACGTTGACTCTGTTTCTCTCTCCACAGATGTTGCCTGGCCTGCTGAGTTTTTCCAGCGTTTTCTGTTGTTATTTCGGATTTCCAGCATCCGCAGTATTTTGCTATCGGGATTTAAAGGAGGCCCAGGAGTTAAAATAGCCCGGGCCTCATTTCTGAAGCAGCAGGTGAATCTCAAACTCACCTCGCCACCAACCTGCCTGGAAATAAAATAAGGGCCTTTTCCCCCCAAAGACTGTAAACAATACACAATTCGTTAGCTTCACTTGGTCATCGATAAACACCTCAAAACCCCATTGTATTGGGAAGTCTCTGGTCCCAGGTGCTCAGTAGGGATGGTGTGGCAGTTCTTCCCTTCTGGCTGTTAACACGGGAGATAAAACTAGGGAACAGAGGCACAGGAGGTCACTTAGGACCCAGCAAAGGCTGCAAAGTTAGTCAGGTTGTTTAACCAGAAGCTGTGAGGGCAAGCTTTAGCCGGGCTCAGGAGCTCAGCTCGCAGGAAAGTAGTTAGAAGTTATTTTGGTTGTTAAGTAAGGCGACCCACTAATGTGAGAAAGCATAGCGTGTTCGTTATTTTGTATTATTATACAAAAGATAAGTTGTACTGATTAAATCAAGGGTGTCTGATCATAACTGTTGCTCAGGGGCAATGGGCATGGAGCACTTCGTGCAGCAGAGAATATGGCTGCTAAGTTTTATACAAGTTGGAGGGTGGCGGTTGGGAGGCCTGAAAAAAGGACATTGGAGGGATTGGGCAGGATTTTCATTGGGCCGTGGAGTCGGGATTGGAGGCGTGTGGGGGTTTAAAATCCTGAAATTGGGGGTCCCGACCCTATCCCGCCCCCAACCCGCCTCCATGCCAGTTTCAAAGGAGGCGGGTACCCGCCCCGCACTGGGACCCGCCTACCCGAGGCGGGAAGGGGATTAGGGCCAATTAACTGCCTGTTAACAGGTATCATCCTGAGAGGAAGGAATTAACCTGGAGTACAGATTGTCAGTGTTTGACAGCTTCAAACAGCTGTGAAACGCTGCTATTTCATCTGTCAAAAGGTCTTGACAGATGAAATATCAATCTGTGACATCACCTGTTGCCGGGTGGCCCTTAATTGGTTTGCTGAGCCCGCTGGGAGAGTTCAACAAGGTCAATCAAGTCTGAATCACATGGGTTGGCTAGAACACGATGGAGGCGGGACTACAACCCCAAAAGTTGTAGTCCCGCCTCCTACCCGCCTCCTCAATGAAAATCCAGCCCATTGAGTCTAGAGGTGACGATAGTGTGGATAAGGGTTTTTGGCAGTGGAGGCTTGGTGTGAAATAAAGCTGCTTAACAATTTTTATCCGGCCTCATCTTACCAGGTGCTTTCTCAGTCTGCCTTCCAGAAGATTGGAAGGGTGCTCATGTGAATGACATGAATATCCAGTTCTGGTCACGAGGGGATACCATTACATGCTGGGTCTGCTGCCTGTATCCTAACTCGCACCTAGTCCAGTTCACCCATCACCCCTGTACACGCTGACTGACGTAATAAAGCTCACTACGCACTTGGTTCGAGTATAAAGCAAGGCTTTAATCAACTTGTTTCAAAACATGGAGGTCTAGTTGTACTTCACTAGTTCCCGTCTTACAAAATTTCCCTGAGCAAGCTGGGCCCACGCCCGAGTATTTATACTCCTTGGACGGCGCCACCAGCTGGCCGTCCAGTGTTATTTCATGAGTCGTTTCTTCATGATGATGACATTTATAACATTGACCTATATTGGCTCCCGGTCCGACGATGCCTCGATTTTAAAATCTTCATCCTGGTTCAAATCCCTCCATGGCCTCACCCTTCCCTATCTCTGTAACCTTCTCCAGCCCTACCACCCTCCGAGAACTCCGTGCTCCTCCAATTCTGGCCTCTTGTCCATCCCCAATTTCCTTCGCTCCACCATTGGCGGCCGTGCCTTCAGCTGCCTAAGGTCCTAAGCTCTAGAATTTCCTCCCTAAACCTCTCTGCCTCTCTACCCCCTTCTCCTCTAAGGCCTGCCTTAAAACCTCTCTCTCACCTGTCTGAAAATCTCATGTGGCTCGGTGTCAAATTTTGTTTGCCAACACTCCTGTGAAGCGCCTTTGGATGTTCTCCGTTAAAGATGCTATATAAACGCAAGTTATTGGGCAGTACAAGCACGCCTCTAAACACAAGGGGGGAAAATTCAGTTATTTGCACCTCCCGTTAGCGCCTTAAGAGGGCGCTAATGGGGCGCAAAGCAACTAGCGCCCAGGCGCGGCGATGTTTGCGTCGCTCGCGAAATTAACTAGACATTTTACAGCGGCGCTAAACACTACCGCCACGATCTCCTGCGCCGGCAGATCGTGATGTCAGTTGAGTGCGCAACGCCCCGGACCGGATATTGAGTGGCGCCCCCTACCTTACCGCCTGCCGCTAGCAACGACAGGTTGAGGGGAGCGTTATGCTGTCAGAAAGGAACTGGGGGAGCGCTATTTAAAGGCGAACGCTTCCTGCCTTTTTTTGTCGGTGACATTTTTGCACCACGCATTCTGAGAGAGAGAGAGAGAGAGACTTCTGGAGAGATTCAACGCTGTGTGAAGGAGTTTTGAGTACTGAGCAGCACTTTGCAGGTTCATTTTGATTTGCCCTTCCTTGCTTCACCAGCGCTCTGAGGTAGCGCCTCGCTCCTCGGCCTTTGCGCCTTAAGACAGGTGTGAAGCGCCTGATTTAGCGCTCCAATCACCTCCAGGGGCGATAAAAGCCAAGTTTGCCGTCGGAGGCGATAATTAGCGCCCGGCGCTAAACTGCGCATGGCCGATAATGGCGCCCCAAATGGGGCGATACTGAATTTTTCCCTCAAGATGTTGAGGAGTGACCATCGCTGCTACATCCAACATAATATCTAAGGCAAGACCCAAAATTGTAACATCTATATGCCGTCTTAACAAGAAAGTCTTAATTTATACAGGAAATGGATGCCATTCATGCACATAGAAGTTGTAGCAGGAGTAGGCCATTCAGCCCCTCGAGCCTGTTCCACCATTTAATGAGATCATGGCTGATCATCCAAATTCAGTACCCTGTCCCTGCTTTCTCCCCGTATCCCTTGATCCCTTTAGCCTTAAGATGATCCCTTTAGCTTTAAGACCTGTTCTACCTACCAAGTGATGGCAAATACCAGCTCCACCATCGCCAATACAGCTTCTCCTTCTCCCTCACTGTGGCAGGTACGTGTGCAGGAGGGTGCATCAGAGTATGTGCAAGTGGGAGTGGTCCTCTTTTACTCAGTGTCTTACTATATAGGTAGAGGCAGATTGACACACAGCACACGCACAATGAGGGAAAAAATGATGTCCAAATACAATGGAACTCACTTAAAAATGATGGCAAGAGACCCAAGGCGATACTAGAGCAAGGACGTCGACAGACTTGAATTGGATTGAAACTTGACATGGGGTCTGTCCTTCATGTGTGAGCCTAGACATCAGTCGGTATCAGAAGGCTACCTGACTGTGGGAGGTATCACAACCGAGCCCATATTCTGTCCTCATTTGACAGCACACAGATATGCTTTTCAGGAGTTACTCCACGAAAGTGATCAGAAGCAGGAGCATTGGCCGATTTCCCAACTCCTGGGGCCCAAGGCTGTTCCCGATGGTGGGGGGAGTCCAGAACCAGAGGTCACAGTCTAAGGATAAGGGGTAAGCCATTTAGGACTGAGATGAGAAGGAATTTCTTCACCCAGAGAGTGGTGAACCTGTGGAATTCTCTACCACACAAGGCAGTTGAGGCCAATTCATTAAATATATTCAAGAAGGAGTTAGATATATTTCTTAAGGCTAAAGGGATCAAGAGATATGGGGAGAAAGCAGGGACAGGGCACTGAATTTGGATGATCAGCCATGATCTCATTAAATGGCGGAACAGGCTCGAGGGGCCGAATGGCCTACTCCTGCTCCTATCTTCTATGTTTCTAAGGCTAACTTATACCACTGTCCTAACTGTGACAGCTCACGTAACAAAGCAAATTCACCCTAGAGCAAATTTTAATCTCCCACTTGGCAGTTACTTCCTCCTTCTTTTATATCCCACGCTGTTCCCATGATTTAGCCAGCACTTCTCCTAAAAAAGTGTTTACTTAACCAACAAGAGGTGGAACAAGATTAACCAGGTTCAAAATATTTCTGTAAAGGGAAAAGAACACTAGTGCGTAAACAACCTCCACACATCCACCCCGCCACAAAAGTTGTCCAAGACTTGATCTTTATAAACTTTTATAAAACACTAGTCAGACCTCAGCTAGAGTGTTGTGTTCAATACTGGGCACCACACTTTAAGAAGGATGTCAAGGCCTTGGAGAGGGTGCAGAGGAGATCTACGAGGACGGTAGCAGGGATGAGGGACTTCAGTGATATGGAGAGCCTGGACAAGCTGGGGTTGTTCTTAGAGCAGAGAAGGTTGAGAGGAGATTTGATAAGAGGTGTTGAAAATCATGTCTGGTTTTGATAGAGTAAATAAAGAAAAACTGTTTCCAGTGGCAGAAGGGTTGGTAACCAGAGGGCACAGATTTAAAGTAATTGGCAAAAGAACCAGAGGTGGCCTGAGGAAACCTTTTTTTTTTACAGCGAGTTGTGGTGATTTGGAATGTGCTGCATAAAGGGCGGTGGAAGCAGATTCAATAGTGCCTTTCAAAAGAGAATTGGAGAAATACTTGAAGGGAAAAAAATTACAAGAGCAGGGGAGTGGGATTAATCGAAGCTCTACAGAAGAGCTGGCACAGGCATGGTGGGCCGAATGACCTCCTTCTGTGCTGTATCATTCTATTATGGCATTTTACATTCCCGATAGAGTGCCAGCAGTGACCTGTGACCCTCCAGCAGAATTCTGGCCTTCACTGCCAGTGTACCATCAGAAGGATTCAAGGAAGAACCTGGGTTTTCCACAGCAGCTCCTGGGGTTCAAATCAAATCAAATCAAATCAAATCAACTTTTATTGTCATTGTTAGTGCACAAGTGCAGTACAACGAAATGTAGGCTTGCGGCTCCCGAGAGTGTACAATTTGGATTAGGACACTTAAACATTTCAACATACATTTGTACATATATATTAGCATAAATATGACCATAATAAAGTGCATCGGCAGATGTGCAGGCTTTAGTGTTTATTTGTGGAGTTCAGTAGGATGACAGCCCTGGGAAAGAAGCTGTTCCTAAATCTGGTCGTACGGCTGCGAATGCATCTGTAGCGTCTTCCAGATGGTAGGAGGGCGAACAGACTGTGGCTGGGGTGGGTAGGGTCTTTGATGATGGACCGTGCCCTCCGTAGGCAGCGTTTCTGATATATATGTTCCATGGTCGGTAGCCGGGTGCCGGTAATGCGTTGGGCAGTTTTGACTACCCGCTGCAGAGCTTTCCGGTCATGGGAGCTACAGCTGCCGTACCATACCGTGATACAGTTTGTCAGGATGCTCTCTATAGTGCAGCGGTAGAAGTTAGAGAGGATCGGGGGTGACAGATTACATCCCTTCAGCCTCCTCAAGAAATATAGGCGCTGCTGGGCCTTCTTCACCAGAGAGGAGGTGTTGAGGGACCAGGAGAGGTCTTCTGTGATGTGGACTCCGAGGAACTTAAAGCTGGCCACCCTTTCCACCTCCGCCCCATTGATGTGGATGGGGGTGTGACTTCCGCCTTTGGACTTCCTGAAGTCCACGATTATTTCCTTTGTTTTCTTGGTGTTAAGGGCCAGGTTGTTGTCGGCGCACCACTTCACGAGATGCTGGCCCTCCTCCCTGTAGGCTGACTCATCGTTGTTGGTGATCTGGCCTGCTACCGTGGTGTCATCTGCAAACTTGATGATGGTGTTGGAACCATTAACAGCCACACAGTCGTGGGTGAAGAGGGAGTAGAGGAGGGGGCTCAGCACACATCCTTGTGGGGCCCCCGTGTTCAGGGTCGGGGGGGGGAGGTGTGGTTGCCTAATTTGACAGACTGGGGTCTGTTTGTTAGGAAGTCCAGGGTCCAGGGTCCACATAAAGTCAGATTTTAGTTGCGATCAGAGATGTGGAACTCATCTCCTCGATATTGGGGACATAGGGGGCGATTTTGCCAGCCCTGGGGAGGCAGGTATGGAGGTGGGACTGCCGGGAAAATGGCAGAATTGGGGGCGGGTGCCCAACCCGCCCTCAACCCGCCTCCGTGCCATCGTGCCAGGAGGCGGTTAGCCGTCCCGCGCCGGGTCCCGTCTCCTTGGAGGCGGGAAGGGATTAAAGCCTAATAACTGCCTGTTAACATGTAGTTAACAGGCAGAAAATAGGATTATCCCCTTTTTGCCCTCACAAGTGCAGGCTTCCCGATGGCTCCACAACCCGCCAGGTCAGCGAGGCGAGTAGTGGGTCTGCGGGGGTCGGGGGGGTGCAAAAGTGCGCTGTGAAGGTAAGTGGTGGGTGCAAGAGTGGAGAGGTGAGTATCTGAGGTAAGTGGAAAGTGTTATTAAAAGTGTACTTACCTTTGTTTCTTCCTGCAGGCTTCAGTCGGTGGGTATGCGGAGAGTCTCGCTCCTCCGTGTTGCAGATGAGAGATGGCCGTTGCATTCTCAGATGCAACAACCATCTCATTTCTGTAAAAGAAAGAAGTTTGATGAGGTCTTGAATTCAAGACCTCATCAAACTACAGAGAATGTAATTGTTTGACAGCTTCACAGAGCTGTCAAACGATGACAATTCATCTTGACAGATGAAACGTCATACGTTGACGTTCTCTGCAACCGGCTTTCCCTTAATTGGCCTGCTAAGCCCGCTGGGTGGGTTTAACAAGGTCAATCAAGGGAAAATAGCGTGGGTTGGCCACAAATCGATGGAGGCGGGACATCGACCCGACAAGCAGCAGTCCTGCCTCCAACGCGCCCCCGTAGAGATTACAACGCGGGAGACAGGGTGCTCGTTGGCATTGGTGTTGCTCCTTCACAGGATCGGTTTATCGTTCAGGCTGATGGCAAATCTGATGATGTAAAAAGCACTGTTCACACCTATGAGGTTAATATCCATAATCTTCCTCGTTCATCCATCCTCCAAGCACAAATGCATTGCCCGTCAACAGAATAGAACAGAGGAGGCTATGGGGAGATTTAATGATGAGGGACCTAGATAGAGTGGATAGGAAGGACCTATTTCCCTTAGCAGAGAGGTCAATAACCAGGGGGCATAGATTTAAAGTAATTGATAGAAGGATTAGAGGGGAGTTGAGAACTTTTTTTCACCCAGAGGGTGGTGGGGGTCTGGAACTCACTGCCTGAAAGGGTGGTAGAGGCAGAAACACTCATCACATTTAAAAAGTACTTGAATGTGCACCTGAAGTGCCGTAAACTGCAAGGCTACGGACCAAGAGCTGGAAAGTGGGATTAGGCTGGAGAGCTTATTTTCGACTGGCGCAGACACAATGGGCCGAATGGCCTCCTTCGGTGCCGTAAATTTCTATGATTCTATGACACACGCTGCTAACAGCTGCCGTTCATTCAGTCAGGGTGTCTCCACTCTCTTTCAAGAGAGGTTTTAATTCAGGTCTAAAGCACTGAGCTGGCTAAATCGTTTAATAATCTATAGCCAGCAACAGTCTTAGCGTCTCATTATCCCACTGACAATGGAGTCTTATTCAAAGAAACACAAATGGGTGGCATTTGACGAGAGTCAGGAATCTTCTCCTGGGGATATGTGAGAAAGCTCAGGATTTCCCACGATGCAAGTTTGTATTCAACCCTCATTGCTGCGCTATTGTATTCATTCAAACGGTTGCTTTTATGTCACAAAATGGCTCTGGGCAGAAGCAGTCCTGTAACGGCCTTGGCTCCTGGTCTTGTGGATTCTGTCCCAGTTACACTGCGGACCAGACTGCACAGCAATGGTGACGAGAGATATTAGAAAGTCTACGTTAAGTCTACGGGGGCAAAATTCGGGGTTTTTTTGCCTTCCGTTAGCGCCCTAAGGGGGGCGCTAACGGGGCGCCAAGCAACTAGCGCCCGGGCGCGGCGCCACTAATGCCTCCTGCGAAATTCAGCGGGAGGTTAGCGGTGGTGGTAGCCGGTAGCGCCCCGCGGCGCTGCGCCTCCGGCGATTATGTCATCGCCGTGCCCAGCTCGCAAACTTCGGTTGCACCCCCGACCTACGGCCAGACGCTATGTCCGACAGGGTCAGGGAGGCGTACGTGCAGCTGGGACGGCGATATATAAAAGGGGAGATGCCGGGCGGCCATTTTGTTTGCTGGCCGCCTGCTGCCCCCTCTGCCATCCCCCCGCGGACACCTGGTGGGCCCCGGTTCGCGCTGCGAATGGCCCCTCCTCTTTAATCAGGGGAGGGAGGCCTGCAATACCACGTGGCGCTGTGGCACGTAACACTGCGATATTGGGCTGGAGAGCTCCAAGAGGGAAGGGGGAGCGCTTCCAGTGGCGCCTCGCCTCGCGCTTGGGGCGCTACCATCGAATTTCAGGCGCAGGGGCGCTAACTTTTTTCGGTGCGCTAAAAGGGGGTGCGACCCAATTTTTGCCCCTATAAATATAACAACTTGCATTTATATAGCGCTTTTAAACGTAGCAAAACTTCCCAAGGCGCTTCACATGAGAGTTATCAAATAAAACTGGAGAAACGAGCCACATAAGGAGATACTAGAACAGGTGACCAAAAGCTAGTTCAAAGAGGTAGGTTTTTGAGGAGCGTCTTAAAAGGAGGAGAGGTGGAGAGGCGGAGGGGTTTCGGGAGGGATTTACAGAACTTAAATCCAAGGCAGCTGAAGGCACGGCCGCCAATGGTGGAGTGATGAAAATCGCACAGTTCCTATAACTCCTTCCCGTCACACTTTGTTGATAATGTCCCCACTGTTATAACTCAGCCCATCCTTCAACGCACCATGAGCATTGCCATGGGTGATATCCTACTTTTAAAACTTTTTAAACAGTATTTGGATCCATTTTACCACGGTGAGAAATTCTCCTCTGTGAAGTACATCAACTCTTTTCATAATTTTGAAAACTTCAATTAGTCCATCCTAAGGAGAACAAGCCTAAATTTCCTCTAACACTAGGATGGCATGGCCTGCTTCAGTATTGGAGGAGTTGTGAATGGAGCTGTGTGAAGGAATAAGCCATATAAACAATTCAGAAAAATACACAATCTTATGAAATAATTCTGGGCTTATTAAAACAGGACAAACTGGGTTTGGAAATTTAGAAACCGAACTATGAAATAGCTGTGAAAGAATTCTGGCTATTGAGATAAGACAGTTGTTGACCCTGAATAAATAACCTTATTGAAACAGAAGGTGCATGGCTCCGACAGGCTGACTTTTGGGAACAAAAACAATGGTTCACCCTAGATAAGGTGTTTTAATTTAAACTTCGTAAAGATGGCACATAAGATAAGGAACAGCTGCCCGCGTAAAAATGACATAAAATAAGGGACACCTGCCCTTCACACTGTTTTATATGGTGAACCCAGAACACCTGGAGATGGGACAAGACTCTGGAATATTGCAAGCTGATGTAGCAGTAAAGAATTACAGAGGTCAGCAGAAAGATGAATAGGGATAATGGACTTGCATCAGCAGAAACTTTAAAGGAAATACAACTGGAAAAGGGTATAAATATTGAAGTCTCAAATGGGATATCAGAGTCGCTTTAATCAGGCAAAGCGATTCTCGGCTACAGAGGCTGCTCTGTGGTCTACAACTCTTTGTACCTCGGGGATCAAAGGTATTTTGGTATTGATGGATATCCTGTATAGAAAACTTTAAGAACTGTAATACTATAGCGAAGTTAAGGTTTAAAAGTAAGATTCTCTGTTAATAATAAGATCGTATTTTTTCTCTTTTTAGAACTGTTAACGTTGCGATTGATTGATTAACCAACTGTAAATTGCATGTCGGTTCTTTTAATAAATCTCTATATATTTTTAGAATTCTCTCACATAAGTCTTCTGTATCAATAACTCACAAACTCAATCTCTGTACACTCTTTGGTGAAGAGTTACATAACTCTGAAGGAATTCTCCGAACCCTCATAATATCCGGGACGTTATAGTCTAGCTAAACTTATTAAAAGCGCTATCTGGAGGACGGTAACATTCTCAGGTTGTCCCTTTCCTTTAGGAAGAAATAGCCCGGACCTTTAGACCCAGTTAAGCATCTTTAGGATTCAGCTACCTCAAACTTTAGTTGAAAGTGAACGTCTGAGAAATACGCCTGATCCGGGATAACCCCAAAGGTGCTAGGACTAGTAAATATCCCTTCAGCTGAACACTGTAAAATTAACAGCAAACAGTCGCACTCATGACCTTGTGATAGAGAGAAGGTCATTGATAAAGCAACTGAAGATGGCTGGGCCGAGGACACAGCCCTGAGGAACTCTGGTAGTGATGTACTGGGGCTGCAATGATCGATCTCTGACAATCATCTTACTCTACGCCAGGTACGTCTCTAGCCACTGGAGGGTTTTCCATTGACCCCAGGTTGTCTAAAGCTCTTTGGTGTCACATAGAAGATAGGAGCAGGTGTAGGCCATTTGGCCGCTCGAGCCCGCTCCGCCATTTAATAAGATCATGGCCGATCATCCAAATTCAGTACCTTGTCCCTGCTTTCTCCCCATATCCCTTGATCCCTTTAGCCGCAAGAAATATATCCAACTCCTTCTTGAATAAAATTAATGAATTGGCCTCAACTGCCCTGTGTGGCAGAGAATTCCACAGGTTCACCACTCTCTGGGTGAAGAAATTCCTCCTCATCTCAGTCCTAAATGGCTTACCCCTTATCCTTAGACTGTAACCCCTGGTTCTGGACTCCCCTGCCATTGGGAACATCCTTCCTGCCTCTAGTCTGTCTAGTCCTGTTAGAATTTTATAAATTTCAATGAGATCACCTCTCATTCTTCTAAATTCTAGCGAATATAAGCCTAATTGACCCAATCTCTCCTCATACGTCATTCCTGCCATCCCAGGTATCAGTCTGGTGAATCTTTGCTGCACTCTCTCCATGGCAAGAACATCCTTCCTCAGATAAGGCGACCAAAACTGCACACAATACTCAAGGTGTGGTCTCACCAAGGCCCTGTACAACTGCAGCAACACTTCTTTGCTCCTGTACTCGAATCCTCTTGCTATGAAGGCCAACATACCATTTGCCTTCTTAACCGCCTGCTGCACCTGCATGCTTACCTTCAGCGACTGGTGCACAAGGACACCCAGGTCTCGTTGCACTTCCCCTTTTCCCAATCTATTGCCATTCAGATAATAATCTGTCTTCCTGTTTTTGCCACCGAAGTGGATAACTTCGCATTTATCCACATTATACTGCATCTGCCCAATCACCTAACGTGTCCAAATCGTCCTGGAGTTTCTCTGCATCCTCCTCACAGCACACACGCCCACCCAGCTTTGTGTCGTCTGCAAACTTGGAGATATTACATCTAGTTCCCTCATCTAGATCATTTACGCTCGGTGAGATGCTGCCTTGATGTCAGGAGCAGCTACTCTTACATTTACTCTGGCGTTTAGCTCCTGCCTCCATGTTTGGAACATGAACCGAGTGTCGACAAACAGGCTATTGGCGAGTAGGTGTTGCTTCATGGCCTTATTGATGACTTCTTCCATTACATTGCTAATGATTGGGAGGAAGCTGATAGGGTGGTAATTAGCCAGGTTAAAGTTGTCCTGCTTTTTGTGAGTAGGACATTCTAGGCAGTTTTCCACATTGCTGGGTAGATGCCAATGTCTTACCTGCACCAGTAGCTTGGCTGCACGAGCCGCTAGGTGCGCAGGTTTTCAGCATTACAGCTGGGACTTCGTCGGGGCTCCTGAACTTCACTGTGTTCAGTTGCTTGTTGGTGTCACGTGGAGTGAACTGAATTGGCTGAACAGTGGCATTCGGGATGGTGGGTGATGTAAGAAAAAGGAGACTTACCATCAAGTAACTTTAAAGTAAGCTTTAAGTAACTTATAAACACACTATATACACAAGAGAGGTCTTTACCATGCCTCTGGTAGAAGCCTCTTACAATACTGAACAGACCAGTATTTATACCAGTCCAACAGGAAGTGACATATGACAGGAAGTGAGGTATGTACACAGTTCATAGTTCATAGTTCACAGGAAGTGATGACATAACTTCCCGGAAGTTATCATTTTTATCACAGTGGGTACCTCAGGAAGAGGATCATTCGCTTGACACTTCTGGCTGAAGATGTTTGTAAACACTTCAGTCTCGTCTCTTGCATCCATGTGCCGGGTTTCCTCGTGGTTGAGGACGGAGATGTTCATGTTCCATTACTTGCCCGATTGTCCACCGCCATTCTCGACTGGATGTGGCAGGGTTATAGAACTTACTGCTCAGATCTGTTGGTTGTGGGACCACATAGCCCCATCTACAAGCTGCTAATTTTGATGTTTAACATGCTGTAGCTTCACTTGGTTATTGCTTCATTTTAAGATACATCTGGTGCTGCTCCTGGCACACTTTTCTACACTCCCCATTGAACCAAGGTTGGCTTGATGGTGATGGAAGAATGAGGTGTAAGCTACGTCATGTGGTTACAGACCATGGTGGTGTACAATACTGTTATTGCTGACTGAGGCCCCACAACATCTCAGGAGGCCCAGTTTTGGGCTGCTAGATCTGCCGCGAGTCCGTACCACTTACCACAGTGAGAGTGGCACTGAACACGATAGAGGGTGTCCTCGCTGTGGAGACAAGATTTTGTCTTTACTGTGCGGTACTCACTCTTACTAATGTTATTGTGAACAGACATGTCGGGTTCGAATTTCCAAGCCCCGTGGAGGCGGGTTTGGAGGCGGGAAAATTGCAGAATCGGGGGGCACGAACCCTTCCCGCCCCCAACCCACCTCCATGCCCGTTTCCCAGGAGGTGGGTATCTGACCTGTGCTGGGAGCCGCCTCCCGAGGTGGGAAGGGGATTAGTGCCAATTAACTGCCTGTTAACAGGTAGTTAACAGGCAGTTTTTGGCCTAATCCCTATTTTTATCCCTGAAGTGTGGGCTGCCCGACGGCTCCAAACCACGCCAAGTTAGGGCTTGGAGGGGTCGAGATGTTCGGTGTTCAAGTGAGTGATGGGTGCATGAGTGCAGAGGTAAGTGTGTTTGGTGTGTGTAAAGTGTTTAAATAAGTCTTACTTACCTTTACTTACTAATGCAGGCTTCCTTCCTTCAGGTCTCGGGAGTCCCTCATCTCACCGGCACAGAAAGCAGAATGGCCGCGAGCTGTCAAAAGTTGCAGCATTCTGCTTTCTGTTCATAGAGTCATAGAGTCATAGAGTTTTACAGCGCAGAAAGAGGCCCTTCGGCCCATCGTGTCTGCGCCGTCCATCAATCCCTGTCCAGTCTAATCCCATTTTCCAGCATTTGGTCCATAGCCTTGTATGCAATGGCATTTCAAGTGCCCATCCAAATGCTTCTTGAATGTTGTGAGGGTTCCTGCCTCTACCACCCTTTCAGGCAGTGAGTTCCAGCTTCCAACCACCCTCTGGGTGAAAAAGTTCCTCCTCAAATCCCCTCTAAATCTCCTGCCCCTTACCCTGAATCTATGCCCCCTTGTTATTGACCCCCCTACTAAGGGGAAAAGTTCCTCTTTATCTACCCTATCTATGCCCCTCATCATTTTGTACACCTCAATCAGGTCCCCCCTCAAGCCTCCTTTGCTCCAAGGAAAACAACCCCAGCCTGTTTAGTCTTTCTTCATAGCTGAGGCGCTCCATCCCAGGTAACATCCTGGTGAATCTTCTCTGCACCCTCTCCAAAGCAATCACATCCTTCCTATAGTGAGGCGACCAGAACTGCACACAGTACTCCAGCTGTGGCCTCACCAGCGTTTTGTACAGCTCCATCATAACCTCCCTGCTCTTATATTCTATGCCTCTGCTAATGAAGGCAAGTATCCCATATGCCTTTTTAACCACCTTATCTACCTGTTCCGCTGCCTTCAGGGATCTATGTACATGTACACCAAGGTCCCTCTGACCCTCTGTACTTCCTAGGGTCCTACCACTCATTGTGTATTCCCTTGCCTTATTTGTCCGTCCAAAATGCATCACCTCGCACTTTTCCGGGTTAAATTCCATTTGCCA
Organism: Somniosus microcephalus; assembly: GCF_052327205.1. Taxonomy (NCBI): domain Eukaryota; kingdom Metazoa; phylum Chordata; class Chondrichthyes; order Squaliformes; family Somniosidae; genus Somniosus; species Somniosus microcephalus. The sequence goes on along the minus strand of NC_141004.1, from coordinate 16,821,385 downwards.
CTTTTCCGCCCATCTGACCAACCCCGGGCTCAACAAGGTCAATCAAGGGAAAATCGTGTGGGTTGGCCACAACTCGATGGAGACGGGACTGCAACCCCAAAAGTGGGAGTCCTGCCTCCATCACGTCCCCATTGACAAAATCCAGCCCATCTACTACAACAACTAGGTTGATGTGGACAAAGTCAAGTAGATTATTCCCTCACCTCCTGACGCAAGACATAATCTGGCAGCTATGTCCTTTAGGACCCAGCCAGCTTGGTCAATGGTGGTACTACTGAGCAATCTGGTTGGGACCATTGGAGAGGGGAGGGGGCTTCAGAATGCATTCTAGGCCCATGCTGCTCTGAGCTTCCTCCAAGTGGTGTTCAGCATGAAACTCTACTGATTCATCAGCTGAGGAGGAAGGGATGGTAGTTGGTCATCAGCAGGAGGCTTCCTTGGCCTTTGTTTGACATGAAGCTACCAGCTCTTACTACTCGAGATATAACTCCCCACTGAGGAAAGGCCTGGTAACCTGGATCCTTCTGCCCCAGTCAGGGAAAAGTTAATCTGCTCCTCAAACATAAAAGCATGCCGGCCAGTGTCCATGCCTCGTTTTAGGTAGTCAGTCATGCCTGCATTCAGGAGCTGTAGCTGCCACTTCAGTCAAACTGTCAGTCTATAGGAATGTGGTCATTCTTAGAGCTAGCTGTCACTTGAAGCTGCCTGCCACAGTTGGGTAATTTTACACAGAATTACATAGAATTTACAGCACAGAAACAGGCCTGGTCTATGCCAGTGTTAATGCTCCATACGAGCATCTCCCCACCCACCTTCATTTAACCCTATCTGCACATCCTCCTATTCCTTTCCCCCTCATGTACTTATCTAGTCTCCCCCTAAACGCATCTATACTATTTGTCTCAACTAATCCTTGTGGTAGCAAGTTCCATATTCTAACTACTCTCTGGGTAAAGAGGTCTCTCTTGAATTCCTTATTGGGTGCTCTAGTTTTGAACTCTCCCATAACTGAAAGCATCTTCTCCACGTCTATTCTATCAGACCCCTTCATCATTTTAAAGACGATTAGAGCACCTGTCATACTTCTTCCTTCTAGGGAAAAGAGCCCCAACCTGTTCCGTCTATCCCGATAGTTCTAACCTCTCAGTTCTGGTTTCATTCTTGTAAATCTTATTTGCACCTTCTCTGGTGCCTTCTATTTCCATTTTGTAATATGGAGACCAGATCTGTGCGCAGTACTCCAAGTGTGTACTTGGATTCAAGAACATAAGAAATGGGAGCAGGAGTAGGCTATTCGGCCATTCGAGCCTGCTCTGCCATTTCAGTAAGGTCATGGATTTGTTGGTCTTCAAGGGAAGGTCACCATTACTCCTCATTTTAGCCAATACGTGGATATGCACAAGTGCCATAACCAACAAGGCTACAGACCAGGAGCTGGAAAGTGGGATTAGGCTGGATAGCTCTTTTTCGGCCGGCACAGACATGATGGGCCGAATGGCCCCCTTCTGTGCCATAAATTTCTATGATTCTATATAGGAAGAACATAATTGACAACAGAAAGTCACATCCAAACTGCCTTTTCTTTTCTACTGAAGTGGTTTCTTGGGAGAGGCAGGAAAGTTGATTTTTTTTATTATTAATCAACTGATGCTTATTTACTGTTCTCCTCTATTGACACAACCTCCACGTTCTTTAGCTGAAAGTCAGTGTGTGCCAAACTGTTTAAGACTGTTGGCTATTGTAAACTTCAGCCTCTTCATTTAACTTCTCTTTTGGGGAACAGAAATAACTTTGGAGGGAGGAAAACAAAAACAAATGATCCTTCTGCTGACCGCGCCTAGCAATTGTATAAAAACTAAGCAACCCAAAGTAATACTGTGCATCAGTGGCTAGACCTCTGGTGGGGGGAGTGGGCAAAATTCGGCTGCTTTGCGCCTCCCGTTAGCGCCGAAGGGGGGGTGGTAATGGGGCACTAAGGGGTTAGCGACCAGGCGTGGCGAATTCAGCGACGCCCGCAAACTTCCCTGCCGGTTTAGCGCTGGCGCTAGCACTTACCACCTCGCAGATCGTGACGTCATAAAGTGCGCAGCGCCCCATTACCGCCCCGGATGTGAAACTGCCTCCCGCCACCCACCCCCCCCCCCACCCACTGTATCGCCGGGTGTCAGCAACGGCAGGAAGAGGAGGCGTTGTCACCTCAGCTGGCCACTTGGGGAGCGCTATTTCAAGCAGTGGTTTTCAGGTAGGCCAAACTTTATTCTTTGCACCAGTCTGGTGCCTGCTGAAAGTTTTCAATGCTTTGTTGCTGCGAGGTGTGCGAGCCCTGCATTCTCTCAGAGTGTTCGGGGCTGTAATGGCAGTCACACAAGTCGCCTGGCAACACAGAACTGAGCAGAAGCATGTTGTGTGCCATCAATAGCCCTCCCCTTTAAGCGAGGGAAGCAGTCTCCGATGCTGGTATCTTCGCGCTCCACATTGTTCAGCGCTCTGCCGCTGCTGCCCCACTCTCGCACATTAGCGCTTGATTTAGCACTCCGCTTCCCTCTTGGGAGCGCTAAAGCTCAATTTCCTGGGACCAGAAAATGATTATCGCCTGGCGATACTTTTCCGAGATTTCAAAAGTTATCCCGCCCAAACGGGGCGCTACGGAATTTCAAGCCCCTGGAGTCTAGTTGCCTTCTCATTTACTTCAAGGGGAAAGAGAACTATTTCATTTGAGGCAGCTGAGAACGATACGGTCAGAAGCAAAACATAACAAGTAGAGTAGCAAAAAGGGTGGTCCAGTGTCTCAGAACACCTAGGAACCGGTCCTTGACTCTATCTCGGCATTAGCGATAGCTATTTTCTCACTAATGAAAAGAAATTGGTTGATGTATCGTGTGTCACCTGTGTCCTTTCACCTGTAGGTTGCATTCAACCCATGTTGTAAGAGGTAAAGGACAGCGTTGTAACACTGCAATACCAAGACCACCAGCAGAGAAGAAAGACTTCCTGCCTTTGTATCGGGCTGAATTTGAACCAAATTCCAAGACACAAGAGCCAGAAATCTCTCTAATGGTGTGGGGGGGGGGGGGGGCGGTCTGATTGCTCTAATATTACACAGAACTACATTAGAAATTACAGCAAAGAAACAGACCATTCAGCCCAGCTGGTCCAGGCTGGTGTTCATGCTCCACACGAGCCTCCTCCCACCCTACTTCATCTCACCCTATCAGCATATCCTTTGATTCCTTTCTCCCTCATGTATTTATCCAAATTATCAAATTTGGTTCAAACTCAGCCCAGACAAAAAAAGGGAAGCGCGATTTCAGTTTGTTGGATCACTTTCCAATTACCTCTGGAGCCTGGATTCTAGTCCAAGCCAGAGAAGTTGGACAAATGCAAGCTCAAAGTCACCTCATACTCTCGCACACGTGGAACCAACTGAACAATCTCACAACATGGAGGCCATCAAGGAAGACCGTGTAGCAAATAAGAACACAAGAAATAGGAGCAGGAGTCGGCCATATGTCACCTCGAGCCTGCTCCGCCATTCAATAAGATCACGGCCGATCTTCTGCCTCAACTCCACTTTCCCGCCCGATCCCCATATCCCTTGATTCCCTTAGTGTCCAGAAAATGCTGGAAACACACAGTAGGAACATAGGAACAGGAGTAGGCCATTCAGCCCCTCGAGCCTGTTCCGCCATTCAATGAGATCATGGCTGATCTGTGATCTAACTCCATATACTCGCCTTTGGCCCATATTTTATGGGATGGGCAATAAATGCTGACTTTGCCAGCGATGCCCATGTCCCATGAACGAATATTTAAAAAAATCCCTTAATACCTTTAGTTAACAAAAAACTATCAATCTCCAATTTAAAATTAACAATTGATCTAGCATCAATTGCCGTTTGCGGAAGAGAGTTTCAAACTTCTACCACCCTTTGTGTGTAGAAGTGTTTCCTAATTTTATTCCCCTATGCCCCCTAGTCCTCGACTCCCCAACCAGCGGAAATAGATTCTCTCCATTCACCCTAGCTGTTCCCCTTAATATCCTGAAAGCTTCGATCGGATCACCACTTAACTTTCTAAATTCTAAGGAATACAACCCTAATTTGTGTAATCTCTCCTCGTAACTTAACCCTTGAAGTCTGGGTATCAGTCTGGTTGATCAGTAGAGAGAAGAGACAGGTAGAAGGGATGATCTTCTGAGGCGGATCTCCCTTTCACTGGCAGGAATGAATGAATGAAAGTAAATAAAAGGCAAAATGTGTTGGAAATCTGAAACAGAAAATGGCTGGAAATGCACAGCAGGTCAGTAGAGAGAAGAGACAGGTTGACTTTTCAGGCAGAAAGTAGTGAGGATATTTACAAATTGTTTGTAAATTTCAGACTCCAGCTTATAAGGGTCTGCCTTTCTTCCTCACTTTTGAAAAGATTGTTTAGTATCTGTAACAAAGTGCAGTCTAGATGCAAAATCCTCAGAGACCAAAGAGAGTCATAGGGGGAAAAATTCAGTATCGCCCCGTTTGGGGCGCCATTATCAGCCGTGCGCAAAGTTTAGCGCCTGGCGCTAATTATCGCCTCCGACAGCAAACTTGGCTTTTAACGCCCCTGGAGGTGATTGGAGCGCTAAATCAGGCGCTGCACACCTGTCTTAAGGCGCAAAGGCCAAGGAGTGAGGCGCTACCTCAGAGCGCTGGCGAAGCAAGGAAGGGCAAATCAAAATAAACCTGCAAAGTGCCGATCAGTACTCAAAACTCCTTCACACAGCGTTGAATCTCTCCAGAAGTCTCTCTCTCTCTCATTGCGTGGTGCAAAAATGTCACCGACAAAAAAAGGCAGGAAGCGGTCGCCTTTAAATAGCGCTCCCCCAGTCCCTTTCTGACTGCAAAACGCTCCCCTCAACCTGTCGTTGCTAGCGGCAGGCGGCAAGGCAGGGGGCGCCACTCAATATCCACTCCGGGGCGCTACCGGGACGTTGCGCACTCGACTGACGTCACAATCTGCCGGCGCAGGAGATCGTGGCGGTAGTGTTTAGCGCCGCCACAAAATGTCTAGTTAATTTCGCGAGCGGCGCAAACATCGCCGCGCCCGGGAGCTAGTTGCTTTGCGCCCCATTAGCGCCCTCTTAAGGCGCTAATGGGAGGCGCAAACAACTGAATTTTTCCCCCATAGAGTCATAGGGCACAGAAGGAGGCCATTCAGCCCATCGAGTCCATGCTGGCTCTCTGTAGAGCAATCCAGTCAGTCCCATTCCCCCGCTCTATCCCCGTAGCCCTGCAAGTTTATTTCCCTCAACTGCCTATCCAGTCTCCCCTTGAAAACGTTGTGGGCTGGATTTTACTCACCGAGACGCGTTGGGGCGGGATTGCTGCCTTCCAGGTTCTAGTCCTGCCCCCAGCGACATCTGATGAACAAACGCTATTTTGCCCTGATTGGCCTCGTTAAGCCCGTCCTGCAGGCTTGCCGGCCAATTAAGGGAAAGCCGGTGTCAGATGAGGTCAGTTGATGACGCTTCATCTGCCGGTTTTCTTAAAGGCATATGCACCACACTTGTTTGACAGATAATCTGACAGTTTTTGACAGCATTGAGGTGCTGACAAACACTGACAATCACTGTCCAAAGGTGAGCCCTTGCACCTAGGCTCTCCAATTATTCTCTCCTTAGGATTAAACAGATGGCAGCTGCAGCTGAGATTGCAGAAGCCAGCCGTCACTTCTCCCGATGAGATGAGGCTACACAAACACTTAGCAGCTTGTCACCTGCAGAAACATCTAGCCACATTAAAAATTACTTTCACAACATGTCCTTATCTCTGATACTAACCAGTGTCCCATTGCATCCTTCACACCACTCATGCAGCTGTCATCCAAACACCAACAGTACAACAGACCCACAGCACGCCTCACTTACCCTGGCGGGGTTCCCCAACGTCAGGAAGCCCGCAGCAGCAGTCGAAAAATTGGAAAAAGCCTCTTAACTGCCTGTTAACTACCTGTTAATAGGCACTTAAATGGCTATAATCCTCTTCCCGCCGCTAGGAGTCGGGTCCCTGCGCAAATCGGGAACCCGACTCCCGGGTGACATGAATCAACTGAGCGGCCTGCGGATGTCGCTGTCCAGGGAAAGTATAAATACTCGGGCACGGGCCCAGCTTGCGCAGGACATTCTTAACAGGAACTAGTGAAGGACACAACTAGACCTCCATGTTGTAAAACAGTTGATTAAAGCTTTGTTTAACGCTTAGACCAAGTGCCTAGTAGTTTTCTTACATCACCGGGAAGATTGGTTGGAAGCGGATTGGGAGCTGCTCCCATTTTTGGGGGTTTTCCCAGCAGGCCCACCTCCAAACCCGCCTCCTCAGGGCTGGTAAAATCCAGCCCTGAGTGTCTCTGCTCCCACCGGCAGCGAGTTCCAGGTCCTCACCACTCGCTGCAGAGTCCGATATATTTAAAAAGTAAGTGGATTTAGGATTAGTTGCTGCAAGCCAACGATTTGTAAGGCCACAAAAAGGTCTATTACGAATCTGGCTAGATGTCGATCATAGCCAAAAAAAACACACCAGCCCACACTTCCCATCAACAAGGATGTGGCTTTAAGCACACAGTCTATGGTAATGAAGCGTTGCCTGGTGATTGAACAAAACGTAATTGCTTCTATAATTAGATCACTGAATTGTCACAATCCCTTGTCTTATCCTCGTCTTCAGATTATGGAAGAGTACCAGCACATTATGCGGTTTAGGCTATAAACTACAAATTAGGTTTATTAAAAAAAAGTTTTTTTTTAAATCAATTCGGCGGATTTCACTTGATTACAGAATGTATCCTCAGATATGATACATCTCCTCAGATATGAAAATAATGCACTTCACTAACTCTCCTAACAATTTCAATGCAGGATCACAGTCCTCAATCAACATCACTAAAACAGTCCTTGGCCTCTTGCATTGTTCCACGGAAGCTCAACGTAAACTCGAGGAACAGCACCTCATCTTCCGATTAGGCACTTTGCAGCCTTCCGGACTCAATATCGAGTTCAACAATTTCAGATCATAACCTCGGCCCCTATTACATTTTTTACTTATATTTTTTATCCACCCCTTTGCGGTTTCTCCCTCTCCAACCCCCCTCCCTTTCTTTTTTTTTCTCTCTCCCACATGGCAGCTGTCTCTCATTCTGCCAGGACATTTCACACCTAATCTGAGCCGTCTTTTGTCTCCACTAGTCCGATCACCATCTCGTCTGGTTTTGAATACCTCTTAATGTCTCTTCACTTCTTTTGTTCTGTCCCAGCCCTGCCTTTCGATCTATTTCATTTCCTTTCCAGTCTTGACAAAGGGTTTCGACCCGAAACGTCGACTCTAATTTCTCTCCACGGATGTTGCCGGGCCTGCTGAGTTTTTCCAGCATTTTCTGTTGTTATTTCACTAGAACAGATGATCGGGTCACTGTCGCACTGCTGTTTGTGGGAGCTTGCTGTGCGCAAATTGGCTGCTGCGTTTCCTGCATTACAACAGTGACTACACTTCAAAAAGTACGTAATTGGCTGTAAAACGCTTGGAGACGTCCGGTGGTCGTGAAAGGCGCTATATAAATGCAAGTCTTTCTTTTTTTAATAGAAAATTACACAGGAGGCTTAATCTAGCCTCGGAGGTAAGTGTTCACCGCTGATCTCCGTCACAGGCACGATGGGCTGAATGGCCTCCTTCTGCACTGTATCATTCTATGAGCCCCGAAGAAATGACAGTTTCTTGAACCTCAACCCAAATGGCTAAACACAAATCCATTTGCCCATTGTCCCAGGCATTGTTTTTACCCTAAATTAATTATTTTCAGGATAGCAAACAGCCGAAGTAAATGGCTTCTGCAGGTTTTGTCATTAACAAATGCTCTGTCCCTGTGAACCAGTTCCCCCCCCCCCCACGGTGGCAATTTCCTGCTGATGTTTGTGTATTCTAGCCAGGTAATTAAAGTACGGAGAATTTATGATATTAAATGTTATAGAATTTCCTATCTGTCACAAGGCCATTCAGCTCACCAAGCTTATATTCCAATATTTGAGGCTATGTAGAAAATCCATTCAGACCATTTACATCTTCCGATTAGGCAGTCTGCAGCCTTCCGGACTCAATATCGAGTTCAACAATTTCAGATCATAAGCTCGGCCCCCATTTCATTTTCTCTTGTAATTGTTCCACTCCTTTCCCCCCCCCCCCCCCCTTTCCTTTTGTTTCTCTCTCACACCTGGCAGCTATCTTTTGCCCTGCCAGTACACTTTACACCTAATCCCAGCCTATTACCATCTCGTCTAGCTTCTAATCTCTTTTACTTCTTTTGTTTCTTTTATTCTTTTGTCCGATCGCAGCCCTGCCTCCGATCTAGTTTCTTTTCTTTCCAGTTTTGAAGAAGGGTCCAACCCGAAACGTCAACTCAAATTTCTCTCCACGGATGTTGCCTGACCTGCTGAGTTTTTCCAGCATTTTCTGTTGTTATTTCGGATTTCCAACATCTGCAGTATTTTGCTATCGTACATCTCCTTTTGTCTTGGCTCCAAGTTCCTTCCCATTATAAATATTATTACAAGTCTAAACTTAAGCGAAATTTATTTATGCTTCAAAGGCCACGTCGCCAAACTTCCTGCACTTTTTTCTTATTTAAACTTCACTTTATATTTGCAATTCTGGACAAGTAGGTCGCAAACATTGCTGAGCAGTTTGGCTCGACACCGATTGTTGGGAATATGCTCCAAAAGTGTCTTCTGGGATCAGACCACTCGTCCTCCAGGATCACCTCATGTTCCCAGTGGGGACAATTTAATGGTTATTGTTCATTCTGCACATGAGCAGAGCCATTTTATCAGCTACAACTTAAAATAAAAAACGTGGTTTCATTATTCCAGATTTCCTGCATTACAACAGTGACTTCACTTCAAAAAGTACTTCGTTGGCTGTAAAGTGCTTTGGGACGTCCTGAGGTTGTGAAAGGCGCTATAGAAATGCAAATCTTCGGGCGCATTGCCAGCAACCCTGCGATTTACCAATATTTGCAACAGGTGGTTTAAGTTTTTTTATTCATTCTCGTGATGTGGGCATCGCTGGCAAGGCCGGCATTTATTGCCCATCCCTCATTGCCCTTGAGAAGGTGGTGACATAGACATAGAAGATAGAAGCAGGAGTAGGCCATTCGGCCCCTCGAGCCTGCTCTGCCATTTAATGAGATCATGGCTGATCATCCAAACTCAGTACCCTGAGCCTGCTTTCTCCCCATATCCCTTGATCCCTTTAGCCTTAAGAAATATATTTAACTCCTTCTTGAATATATTTAATGAATTGGCCTCAACTGCCTTGTGTGGTAGAGAATGCCACAGGTTCACCACCTTCTTGAACCGCTGCAGTCTGTGAGGTGAAGGTTCTCCCACAGTGCAGCTAGGGAGGGAGTTCCAGGATTTTGACCCAGCGACGATGAAGGGACGGCCGATGTGCTTCCAAGTCGGGACGGTGCGCAGCTCTGATGGGAACTCGGAGGTGGCGGTGTTCCCCGCGCGCCTGCTGCCCTTGTCCTTCTAGGTGGTCGAGGTTTGGGAGGTGCGGTCGAATAAATTCCCCCTCCCCCCCAAACTCAAAAAATTACCTTGCAGGTTTTTTTTTTCCAGTATTGTGTGGGTTCTGTCCTATCCGACACTCTGCTGGCCATGGCATCCGATTGTCTGGTGGGGCACCTTCCAGTAGAGCATCTGTCTATGGTGTCCAATTCTGTGGTGGTCTAGAAACTGACTGCCTCTGGCACTTCGAGCCAAATCCGCCGATCCAGTAAGTTCCTGGCAGCAAGTCCCATTGAAAAATTTGTGCGGGTTTCAAGTAGTCGGAAATCCAGATTTCTAGCCACCTAAAAGGTTGCTCAGAGTTATAAAGAGACATTCGGAAGCGGTCAATAGTTGTTAGAGTTACTTGACACCCATTGGTTTTCCATCAGACAGTCTGTTTTTGACCAGAAGGTTTGCAAACTTGTACATCAGGCACCAAAAGTCCAGTTTCTTTTTAACAATAGTCCAATTTTTTATCAAATTCCTTTTGTGATTTGCAGATTTTTTTTTTAAGGTTTTATTGATGAATATTCATTGGCAAACCTCAGAACATAAAGTCTTGATGTCAGATCTTGCCCCACCCCTTCTTGGACATTGGATGGAGTCTCAACCTCTGAGGCAAACAGCAACTTTGCCAGAAATAGATACAACAACTTGTATTTATATAGCGCCTTTAACGTAGTAAAACGTCCCAAGGCGCTTCACAGGAGTATTAAAAGACAAAAAATTTGACACTGAGCCACATAAGGATAAATTAGGGCAGGTGACCAAAAGCTTGGTCAAAGAGGTCGGTTTTAAGGAGCGTCTTAAAGGAGGAGAGAGAGGTAGCGAGGTGGAGAGGTTTAGGCAGGGAATTCCAGAGCTTAGGGCCCAGGCAACAGAAGGCACGGCCACCAATGGTTGAGCGATTATAATCAGGGATGTTCAAGAGGGCAGAATTAGAGGAGCGCAGATATCTCGGGGGGTTGTGGGGCTGGAGGAGATTACAGAGATAGGTAAGGGCGAGGCCATGGAGGGATTTGAAAACAAGGATGAGAATTTTGAAATCGAGGCGCTGCTTAACCGGGAGCCAATGTAGGTCAGCGAGCACAGGGGGTGATGGGCGAACGGGACTTGGTGCGAGTTAGGACACGGGCAGCCGAGTTACAAAAGATTCCGGAAATAAGTAGCACGCCCGTCAGCACGTGTGAAGAGAGAAGAGGTCGGGTTATGTTTTATGAGTGCAACTCCTTCGGCAGAATTGGTGACAAGCTGTTCCCAGTTCTGTCGAATGGTTTACACCTGAAACGTTACCCCTGACCCTTCTTTCTTTCCACAGACCAACGGTGTGTTTCCAGTTGTTTTGATTTTACTTCAGACATACAGTTTTTATTTTTTAATTTGCAGTTTGCCACAACTCTAGACACAGATCCATTTTGCCCGTTGCGCCAAGTATTTTTATCCTAAAATAATTATTTTCGGGATAGCAAACAGCCTAAGTAAACGGCTTCTACTTGTAATTAAAGCGCATCTGCGTTAAAATAAATAAAATGCTCCGAGAACCAGTTCTCCCCACAGTGGCAATTTTCTGCTGACGCTTGCGTATTCAAGCTGATAATTAAAGTACTTGATGATTTTTAAGTGTTACAGTACTTCCTATCTGCCACAAGGCCATTTGGCTCAATTACCTTACTGCATCTTTCAAAGTCTTCACAACCGCAATCAGCTTAATTCTGAATCACTTCAGAAGGAAGCGTCGCTCAGGATGCTGCGCAGACAAGCAGTGACACTACAGCGTGTTTAGGGGGAAAAAAAGCCCAGCGCTTGTAGACAAGTCACAATGCGACCGCGCTTTAATAAGCACAGAAAATGACAGACAGGAGGTCATTAGCAGTGGGGTGCATTTTATGCAGAGCCATTAAACCAAATGGCAGCAGGCTTACAGCTTATGCCCACTATGATACTGGCAAAAGAGCTTGTGCACAGATCAAAAGGAAAGTTTCCAGGGGACCCGTGCTCAGCACTTACTCGAAGTCTCTGCCTTTGTTTGGGAAGAATAATGGCAAAGAATGATGGCAGGACTCCACTTCAGGGAAGATGTAATCACAGCAATGTGCCCTAATACGCACCATTGTGTGGAGAATATTCCCTCCCCTCCAACCCAGGTACTGAAAGAGCTAGTTCATTGTGTCTTATTTCATCTTTCACCCCTCCCCTCCTCCCCTGAAGGCAGTGGCTCATCTCAAGGTGCAGTTCCATGGATGCCAACAGCCCTCCAGTACCTCACCAAGTGGCCACACTTCATGCGTTTGCCCCGACGGGGTCATTCGTCCATGGTTGTGATTGGAGAACAGGAGGATGGTGGGGGGGCTGCAATCACAGTTGAACCTGCTCTGGTCTTCACCTGCCAGGCACACTTTCCAGCATGCGTCCCTCGACAGCGAGATACTTGGCCGATTTCTGCCCTCCGGAGCCCAGGGGCTTTCAGTTTCCCTTCTCGTATTTGATCAGGTATCCTTGTACAATTATACCTTTTGTCATTTAATCGCTCCTGCCTTCCACCCTATCAGACCTTCCCAATTGTTCTTTCCTCCCCTCCCCCCCCCTTCCTTGCCTCTGTACTTGCTTAAAACCTGTTACATCTCCAACTTTTTCCAGTTCTGACGAAAGGTCATCAACTTGAAACGTTAACTCTGTTTCTCTCTCTCCCCACAGATGCTGCCTGACCTGCTGATTATTCCCAGCATTTTCTGTTTTTTCTTTCAGGTTTCCAGCATCTGCAGTATTTTGCCTTTGGCTCAGAGTTCAGTTGCACGGTGGTAACAGTGCAGATCGACGATTGAATCTGGGACCCTCAGTTGGATTTTATGGCTCATTATCTACCATTTTTCCCCAATGAGTCATGAGGCCGGCACACACCGTTTGTTTTTATCCTTTTCGTTTTTAATCTACTCCTGAAAAAGGGTCAAAGATTGCGACTACTTTTGATTAATTGTAGGCTTGTGGAGCGAGAGGCAATCCATATTCAGAAGCTTTCCCTCTCCACCGTGCTTCCATTAGTTGTCGTTTGTCTTCCAGCCAGATTGAGCAAAGTGTTTCATAATAAGCACACCTGCCTTCAGGTGTGCAGCTCCAGCTCTGCTCAGTGTACGAGGACTCGTCGGGGGGGAGCAGAGAGAAAAGGTCATTATAATCATCCTAAATTTGATAGCTCGGGATAAGATACAAGCTGCACAAACAAGCTGATTACGCAGTTAAGCCATAACAATTTTAATTAAATCGGAATATTCTGGTTAATTCTGCTTTCACATTCAATCTCTTTTTGATCTGCCAGTCATGCAGGAAATGGCAGGTTAGCTATGCACTCATGCAAACAATGCACAGGTCGCAGACTACACCTGTGGTTAGTAAATAGGATCAACATGGAAACGGCTTTGTAAGAGCTTCCCGATGGCTCCATGCAGCAGCTCATGTCATACTGAGCCATCAGGACCCAGGCCTGACCTCTAGCTGGGCCTCAGCAAGGGCCTCAGAGCCCTGGGCACCAGGCTTCCCACTCCTCATCCCTATCCAGGGACTCTTGCTGGGAGATGCACACTGGCTGAGGAGAGAGAATTGGGGTTTCCAAGGGGAACTGATAGGGTAGATGGAGAGAAACGATTTCCGCTGGTTGGGGAGTCTAGGACTAGGGGGCATAGCCTAAAAATTGGAGCCAGACCTTTCAGGAGTGAAGTTAGGAAACACTTCTACACACAAAGGGTGGTGGAAGTTTGGAACTCTCTTCCGCAAACGGCAATTGATATTTGATCAATTGTTAATTTTAAATCTGAGATTGATAGATTTTTGCCAACCAAAGGTATCAAGAGATACAGGGCAAAGGTGGGTATGCGGAGTTAGGTCGCAGATCAGCCACAATCTCGTTGAATGGCGGAGCAGGCTCGAGGGGTTAAATGGCCTCCTCCTGTTCCACAATCAAACAGTCTACTAACACTCACTATCTAGTCTCAAACAACGGCTAGCAGACTCCGTGTAATTGTACAATAACAGCAGTTACTGCCTAAAAGAGCAGAGGAAGCTTTGGGTGGGAAAGGTGAGATGCAGCATTATGTAAATAGTTTGTATTCTGGACGGAGAGAAGGTGGCACAGAGCAAATTATCTGAGCATATCCTGATTGGAGGACGCATTGCCAACACCAGCTTTCACACCGCTAGTTTCCATAACCAGATTATACCAGTCGATTGGGTGGTGAGGTCTATGCAGCACAAAGGTTGTGGGGATCCCACAACTCATTGATGGGGAGGGTTCAGCCATACCCAAGTACACCGCTGGATGTCAGCCCAGAACACACAGATGGAGCTCCAGTCTCCACTCACTGGGGCCGTCTGGAACGGGGGGGGGGGTTTGAACCCTGCACCCACTGACTCAGAGGCGGGAAGGCTAACCACCAAACCATAGGCTCGCTCACACAGAACAGCTGCCGACATCAAACACCAGAGCCGCCACACCTGCGTCCGAATGACTGCAGCGGTTTTTATACCAGCGCTTGTTTATTCCAGATTCCAGTTAATTGGCGTCCGTGAGTGGCTCCCACCATTTACACAAGCAGATCCAGCTCCCTTAACCCGCAGCAGACTCGCAGACTAATGAAAAACCGAGTCCGCAAATTTACAACTGGGATAAGGTTTAGGGGTGGGGTGGGGTGGCGTAAGGTGGGGTGGCGTGAGGTGGGGTGGGGTGAGGTGGGGGTGGGGTGAGGTGGGGATGGGGTGAGGTGAGGTGGGGTGGGGTGGTGTGAGGTGGGGTGGCGTGAGGTGGGGGTGGGGTGAGGTGGGGTGGCGTGAGGTGGGGTGGCGTGAGGTGGGGTGGCGTGAGGTGGGGGTGGGGTGAGGTGGGGATGGGGTGAGGTGAGGTGGGGTGGGGTGGCGTGAGGTGGGGTGGCGTGAGGTGGGGGTGGGGTGAGGTGAGGTGGGGTGGCATGAGGTGGGGTGGGGTGAGGTGGGGATGGGGTGAGGTGAGGTGGGGTGGGGTGGCGTGAGGTGGGGTGGCGTGAGGTGGGGTGGCGTGAGGTGGGGTGGCGTGAGGTGGGGTGGCGTGAGGTGGGGTGGCGTGAGGTGAGGTGGGGTGGGGTGGGGTGGGGTGAGGTGGGGTGGCGTGAGGTGGGGTGGCGTGAGGTGGGGTGGCGTGAGGTGGGGTGGTGTGAGGTGGGGTGGCGTGAGGTGGAATGGGGTGGGGGTGGGGTGTGGTGAGGTGGGGTGGGGTGGGGTGAGGTGGGGTCTTCCAGTCTCCTGGAAACAAGCTAAACAAGCACCAGCATAAAAAGAAAGAAAGACTTGCATTTATATAGCACCTTTCATGACATCAGGACATCTCAAAGCGCTTTACAGCCAATGAAGTACTTTTGAAGTGTCGTCACTGTTTTAATGTAAGAAACGCGGCAGCCAATTTGCGCACAGCAATGGTCCCACAAACAGCAGTGCAACAATGACCAAATAATCTGTTCTAGTGATGTTGATTGAGGGATAAATATTGGACAGGACACTAGGGAGAACTCCCCTGCTCTTTAACATCTGTTCTGAAAGACGGCACCTCCGACAGCGTCAGCCTAGATTTTTGTGCTCAAGTCTCCGGAGCGTGACTTGAATCCACAGCCTTCTGACTCAGAGGCGAGAGAGCTGCCCACTGAGCCACGGCTGACATGAAGGCAGCTTCAACGAAGGACTGTCCTAGCCGAGTTTAGACTAACCTATTTTCTCACTAAGTAAACTGCACTGGCTGTGCGCACAATACACCACTTGTGACGCAACACCAAATGTTTCCCTTCGGGCGCAGTGATTCTGGCTTGTGGGCTGGTGTTGGCAGATGTGTCGGAGTTTTGCTACTCGGGGGAGTTAGAATGAGATAGTATCAAGAGAAAAGGAGATTCGGGCCATTGAACTTGGTTCCTTTTAACCAACAATGTACAACTGGCACCATCATAGACTCATCTTAAACTTTAATCTCTTGAAATCTACGTCCCAGGAGTGAAAACTCTGATATTCTTTCCAAATCTAGAGACAATCCAGCCAAAACCACAACTCACCAATATAACATTATTCAACCTGATTCATTCCACGTGTGGCATTCCCTGCTCTCAACCGAACTAGAACAATAATGCTCCAGATAGAGTCAATGCCACCAATTTCAGGCCAGAACCTCTGCCCCCATTTTTTCGAATGGCAGCTGTTGCTGTTCATTCTGATATTCCCATGTACACCTCCTCTAGACCCATCTCTTGTTTCTTTACTTGTCCCATTACCATCTCCTTTTGCCTTACACCATCATCCATTTTGTCATTTAATCTCACCTGCCTTCCATCCCATCACAGACCTTCCCCTTTTGTTCTTTCCTCTCCCCTGCCCCAGTACTTGCTTAAAACCTGTTACATCTCTAACATTTTCCAGTTCTGATGAAAGGTCTTCGACCTGAAACGTTAACTCTGTTTCTCTCTCCACAGATGCTGCCTGACCTGCGGAGTATTTCTAGCATCTTCTGGTTTTATTTTAGATTTCCAGCATCCGCAGTATTTTGCTTTTCCATCAATGTCTACATTTGTCTCAAATCCTTCAGGCTCTTTCGTAAACAAACCAATTCTTCCAGCTCCTTGTTAAGTGCACTGATCAACGCAGTGCCAACTGACTTCGATGAGAATTTGGTCGACACATCCACTGAACTAAAAGGGTAAAACAAATTCTAACCTTTAGCTGCTCTCCTAATGCAATGCTGCGAGTCCTTATTATACCAGGCTGACAGGCATACTAGCCAAGTCCCAACACGCAAGTCCCTAGTGTTGTGTATGTACCTTTAAGGGAATAACTGGTCTTAGACTGCAGTACCGGCAGTGACCACCCCTGTATAAAAGGCCCTAGCAGGCTTCTGTAGTTTCAGTTTCAAGCTGCCTCTTGTTCAGTAAAGTACCTGTTAAACTGTTCTCCCGAAGTCCGTGTATTATGGAGGCGCGGACTTTACAGTGGCGACGAGTAAGTTCGAACTCACCTGCAGTGTGGCATCATCTCACGGGGATCTCGCCTGAAAGGAAGGTCCTGGAAGGTCGTAGTCTGAGCAACGGGCGTCGACCAAGGGCAACCGCCCAAAGAATCCATCGGTGTTTGGAGAATTGCGGGAGAGACTGTGGTTCCAGCGAATCGTGCTGGTAGCAGGTAGCACGCTGAACCTTCCGGACTGCGGCGGGCTCAAGCTCGATCGAGCGGCTCTACAAATCGGGCCGCGCAGCGTCGCCGGGAAAAGAAAACAAGAGAGAGAGGGTGGAGCGCACAGGGCGCGGTCGGTGCTCGAGAACAGGACAGCGGAGAGAAACTAAACAGGGGGGAAGGAAAGCGAGGCGCGCCGAAGCTGCGGGTCGCTGCCATTACCCCATAGAACGCTAGGAGCAGCGTGGCAGTAAGAGGAAGAAGCAAAAGCGCGGGAGGCGCCATTTTATCCCGTTGGGGAAGAAGCAAAAGCGCGGGAGGCGCCATTTTATTCCATTGGGGAAGAAGCAAAAGCACGGGAGGCGCCATTTTAAATCGCCCAAGATGCCGAAAAGTGGCAGTATCACTGCTTTCGACAACGAGGTAGAAGACTGGACCACGTAAGTGGAAAGAATTGAAGTGTACTGCAAGGCAAATGAGGTGGCTGATGGAAAGAGGGCGTCGGTATTATTAAATCTGATGGGTGCGAGTACGTACGGCCTATTGCGGAATTTAATTACCCCAGCTAAACCAATGGAGAAAAGTTTTGAGGAGATTGTTCATATCTTACAGAAACACCTAAGCCCTACACCACTGCTGATAGCAGAAAGATTCAAGTTCCATAAAAGAAACCAGCACAAAGATGAGAGCAATGCTGACTATCTTACAGAACTACGCAAGTTATCGAAGCACTGCCAGTTCGGAGCAGGACTGGCAGACACCTTACGGGATAAGTTTGTCTGCGGGCTCCAGAGTGAAGGAACCCAGAAACGACTACTTTCAAAAAAGGACCTGACGCTAGAACAGGCTTTCAGCGTGGCAGTATCCTACGAAGCAGCAGCACGGGGAGCTGCAGAAATACAACAGAAACCACAAGAATACAGCGCTAACGAAATGGCGTATGGAGCCGAAAAGTGCTATCGCTGCGGCAGAACAACCCATGAGCATAAGGACTGCTGGTTTAAAGACAAAATATGCAGGCAATGCGGGAAAATGGGACATATAGCAAGAGTCTGCAGGTCGGGAAAGAAGACCAACATGACAAGAACTACTAAGGAACAGTACAGGAAAGTAAAGAAACTGACAGATAGTAGTTCAGAAGTTCAGGAGAGTGATAAGGACTCCGGGAGCAGGCAACTAAGTTGTTTAAAGTTACACAACGTGATCGCAAAAGAAGATCACCGAACCATTTGGGTCACCCTCATGATAGCAGGGTCCCCAGTGAAGATGGAATTGGACACAGGATCAGCCCTAACTGTCATGAATCGACGAGACTATGAGCGACTATTCTCACACATACCCTTAAAGGACACGTCCATTGTATTGAAGACATACACGGGGCAAAAGGTCTACCCCAGAGGAAAAATAAGGGTGCCAGTTGAATATAACGGAAAGGAAACACAGAAACTATACATGTATATACGACGAGATGGAGGACCACCATTATTGGGACGTGAATGGATCCGAAGACTACAATTGGATTGGCATTCCATTCTGGCACTAACTGTGACTGACAAAAAAGATGATGACGTCGCACCTGGACGTCTGTCACAAATTCTATCTGACGCAGAAGAGGTGTTCCAACAAGGACTTGGGACTCTAAAAGGAGTAAAGGCAACCATAAAGATTGAGGATAACGCAACCCCAAAATTTTTCAAGGCCAGACCGGTGCCATACACGATACGCCCAGCTGTGGAAGCTGAACTGGAGAGTCTGGAGCGTTCGGGGGTGCTGTCTAAGGTGGACTGGAGCGAGTGGGCCACACCCATCGTTCCTGTAATGAAGAAAGCATTGAGCAGCACGCCTGGGGAGCCAAGGAAGGTTCGCATCTGTGGGGACTTCAAGGTGACTGTGAACCCAGTCCTGCACACAGTACAGTATCCGCTTCCGCGGATAGAAGATATTTTCACCTCACTATCTGGAGGGAAACGTTTTACAAAGATTGACCTGGCTCAAGTGTATCTACAAATGGAGGTGGAAGAAGCATCTAGGAAATACCTCACGATAAACACTCACAAAGGCCTTTACCAGTACAATCGACTGGTATTTGGGGTAGCATCGGCCCCGGCTATGTGGCAGAGGGCAATGGAACAAGTCCTGCAAGGGATCCCGGGGACCCAGTGTTATTTGGACGACATCCTGGTTACGGGCGAAAATGACAATGAACACCTTGCCAACCTGGAACAGGTGCTCACGAGATTGCAGGAATATGGGCTACGAGCCAACCGTCCCAAATGCGAGTTCTTCAGGAGACAAATCTCGTATTGTGGCCACATGATTGATGAGGAAGGGTTGCATAAGTCGCCGGACAAGATTGAGGCTGTAGTCAAGGCTCCAGCACCGGAAAATGTGTCGCAACTGAGGTCGTTCCTCGGGTTGGTGAACTACTACCATAAGTTCTTGCCAAATTTATCTACAATTCTGCACCCACTGAATGCCCTCCTTCAAACTGGTGTAACATGGAAATGGAGTGATAAGTGTAAGCGTGCCTTTCAGGAATGTAAATGCCTAATCACTTCAAAAGAAGTATTGGCCCACTACAACCCAACACTACCGATTTGGTTAGCATGTGATGCGTCACCTTACGGCATTGGAGCGGTGCTGTCACACAAATTCCGTGACAGTTCAGAGAGGCCAATAGCCTTTGCATCGCGCTCGCTAACCTCAGCCGAGCGTAACTACGCCCAGATTGACAGGGAGGCCCTCAGCCTGGTGTGGGGGGTGAAGAAGTTCAATCACTATCTGCACGGGCAGAAATTCACCCTACTGACTGATCATCAACCCCTGGTCTCAATTTTTAACCCAAAGAAGGGCGTTCCGGTGATGACGGCGCAACGGCTGCAAAGATGGTCACTTTTTCTAGGGGCACATCAGTATGACATAGAGTACAAAGGTACGAAACAACATGGAAACGCTGATGGGCTGTCGCGCCTACCATTGCCTACGGCGGAAGAAGCACCTGCAGTGGACCCTGTGGAGATATTCCATGCGACCATAGTCGAATGTTTGCCTGTTACAAACGCAAGTATTGAGAAGGAAACCCGAAATGACCCGACACTCTCTCGGGTCTATGGTTTGACGGTGAAGGGATGGCCAGCATATGGCGACTCACTGTTGCCAGCATTCTCGCCAAGGAGGGAACAGCTGTCAGTGTGCCAGGGAACCTTGATGTGTGGATCCCGAGTGGTAATTCCACCCAAGTTGAGAGATAGAGTACTCAATGAGCTTCACGAGGGTCATCTGGGAGGGGTAAAAATGAAGAGCCTAGCCAGGGCGTTTGTGTGGCGGCCGGGAATCGATAAAGAAATCGAGGATATGACCAAGAGCTGCACAGGATGCCAGAAGGTCCAAAACGCTCCACCACAGGCCCAGCTACATCCATGGGAGTGGCCCTCACCTCCATGGCAACGGGTACACATTGATTTCGCTGGTCCGTTTATGGACTCAATGTTTCTAATCGCTGTGGACGCCCATTCGAAATGGCCAGAGGTCATTAAAATGTCCTCCACCGCCACGGAGAAAACTATTGCAGTCCTAAGGACCATCTTCGCCAGGAATGGGTTACCAGAACAGATCTGTTCCGACAATGGCCCACAGTTTGTGTCTGAGGATTTCCGGAGGTTCCTGAAGAATAATGGGGTGAAACATTACACATCTGCCCCATATCATCCAGCCACAAATGGATTGGCTGAGAGGTTTGTTCAGACCTTTAAAAAGGCCATAAAGGCAATGTATAATGACGACATACCACTGCAACACAAGGTGGATAACTTCCTGTTTGCTTACTGGAATGCGACACATGCAGTAACCAACCAAACTCCAGCCGTACTGTTTTTCAACCGGAGACTAAGATGTCGCTTGGATTTGCTCAAACCAAACATAAGACGAGATGTTGAGGATAAGCAGTTCCAGCACATAAATGAGAAGCCAACCAGGAGCTTCAAGATAGGGCAACCAGTCTTGGCCCGCGACTACCGAACAGAAAAATGGCAGCCAGGCACGATATGCACACAGCAGGGACCACTAATGTACACAGTGGACGTTGGAGAGAGCATCGTGAGACGCCATGCTGGCTAGATTCTAGAGTCACAGGAACAAGCCAAACCTGTACCACAAGCATGTGCACCTGGTAATGAGCTCAAAGTACAGATTGCGTCTACCTCAGAAGCAGGGGTATTGGAAGCTGACAAACCAACCAATGACAATGAGCCAGAATTGACTCCACCGCCAGAACAGGATACTCGAGAAAGGCGCTATCCAGTCCGGATCAGGAAGCCTCCTCAAAGACTGAACTTATAAATGACTATTTCAGTTGATGTATATATTACTGAGAAAATTGTAATTGTAAATAGTTATTATTTAGTTGTTAAATGAATGTTATGTACTGTTTATCTAAAAGGGGAGGAATTGTTGTGTATGTACCTTTAAGGGAATAACTGGTCTTAGACTGCAGTACCGGCAGTGACCACCCCTGTATAAAAGGCCCTAGCAGGCTTCTGTAGTTTCAGTTTCAAGCTGCCTCTTGTTCAGTAAAGTACCTGTTAAACTGTTCTCCCGAAGTCCGTGTATTATTGAGGCGCGGACTTTACACCTAGCAGCCAGCAGCAACCCCAAACTGAACTCCAGTAAGGCAGACTTACCTTTGAGAATTTGGCAAGTTTACTGAGGGCCGGGTCTGCTCAAATTTACTCTAGGATTGCACGTCAGGAACCAACAGCACGAGACTCCTATAAGCCAAGTAAAAAAGCAGCTCTTGAATCACGATAGCAAAATACTGCGGGTGCTGGAAATCCGAAACAACAACAGAAAACGCTGGAAATGCTCAGCAGGCCAGGGCAGCATCTGTGGAGTGAGAAACGGAGTCAACGTTTCAGGTCGATGACCTTTCGTCAGAACTGGAAAAAAGCAGGAAATGGAAAGCAGGTTTAGGGGCTGGGAAAAGGGGGAGGGGATGAAAGAACAAAAGGGAAGGTCAGAGATAGGATAGAAAGCAGGAGAGATTAAGAGACATTGAGAGACTTTAAGAGATATTCAAGGCGAGAGGAGGTGGTAATACTCTGGTTGCACTTCTCTGAACCTTACTCCACAGGATAATGTCCCTTTCAACATAAGGTGAGCAAACCCAAACATAACGACGAGTTAAAAAGGGGGACAAGGTAGACTGCTTTGACTTGTAATCAAATGCATCTCTGGTCTTGATTATCCTTTCACAGAAGATCCTCACACCCAAACCTTTTGCTTTTCCACCTTTGTTCCCCATCCAAAGTGCACACACCTCGTGTCCCCTATCAGAATGTGCGGAACCTCACTTTACCTAGTCTAAGATAAGACTGATACGTTCAAGTTCCCTGCCAATGTAGCAGGAGATTGGAGACATATTTGAAGTCTGATATGATCTAGGGGAGAGGAAGGAAGACGTGTCAGAGGTCTCTGGTGTACTGAGGGAGGGAAATATGTCCAATATCTGTGATGTTCCTGTGGAAGTGTGTCTCCCAGTTCTCTAATCTCTTCCCGACAGAAATACAAATTCTTCAGGGCTTTATTGTTCAGGGTCAAAACAAATCATATCAACCAATCCACAAATACTATTTATCTTTTTCTTTTCCAAGCAAAAAAAAAAGTTTTTTTTTCCCCAATTGCCATTTCCCCTGAATGTTGGAACCTTTCTCCTTAAAGCACAACCGGTCGGTGTCTCAGCCTTGTGAAGATAGCTATTGGAAGCATGCTCAGAGATCTTGCGAAGCAGCTCCGCCGATACAATGGCCAGGTCATCGCATCAGCGATACACATTGCAGCCTGAAATTCACATCATGCTGTAGTGTGTAGAGTACAATTTTTAAGTCATTATTGTAGCTCCCCAATGACTTGATGGGTAAGGCCCAATGTAGCACTGAATCACACAGAACCAGGGAAGTCCCCAAGCTCAACTCTACGGTGCGAGTTAGCTGGGTAAGAGAGGAGGAAGGGAAAACGACAAAAGAGCAGACTTTCTCCTCGGCAAAAAGCATATTGGATCCTAGGTTTTCTTAGAATCTTCCAGCACAGAACGAGGCCATTCGGCCCATTGTGCCTGTGCCGGCTCTTTGAAAGGGCTCTCCAATCAGTCCCACTCCCCCCTGCTCTTTCCCCGTAGCCCTGCAAATTTTTCCTTTTCAAGTATATAACCAGTTCCCTTTTGAAGGTTACTATTGAATCTGCTTCCACCGCCCTTTCAGGCAGCGCGTTCCAGATCACAACAACTCGCTGCGTAAAAAAAAATCTCCCCCCGGTTCTTTTGCCAATGAACTTAAATCTGTGTCCTCTGGTTATCGACCCGCCTGCCAATGGAAACGGTTTCTCCCCTTCTACTCTATAAAAACCCATCATAATTTTGAACACCTCTATTAAATCTCCCCTTTTCTCCGATTAAGAGCAGAGAAGGTTAAGATTACAAAAGTAGCCATGATGTGGAGATGCACGGTGTTGGACTGGGGTGGACAAATGTAGGAAGTCACACAACACCAGGTTATAGTCCAACAGCTTTATTTGAAATCACAAGCTTTTGGAGCGCTTCACCTGATGAAGGAGCAGCGCTCCGAAAGCTTGTGATTTCAAATAAAGCTGTTGGACTATAGCCTGGTGTTGTGTGACTTCCTACAAAAGTAGAGAGGTACAGGAAACTCTCGATTTACCGACACCTAAATAACCGGAAAGCTCTGTTAACCGGCAAAATTCAGGAGTAGGTTCAGGTAAGTTTTACTTCATATTAGTGGCTGTTCCTGGATCTGTGGCTGTGTAACCAGGGTTTCCTGCACTTGTTGCTAAGCAACAGGGATGCTTGGTCTGTGGCTGGGCTTCATGCACCACAGGGAAGCCTGGATTTGTTGCTGTGTACGGAGCTCGCGTACCTTTTAACTATACCTCTCTGTAATCCGGATTTTTTGATAAACCGGCACCACGCCGGTCCCGTCAGTGCCGGATAAAAAAAGAGTTTCCTGTAATGCTAAATCTGGAGAGATGATTGGTTAAGCCACAGTTAGAATATTATGTCCCATTTTGGGTACCTTACTTGAGGAAGGGGGGTCAAGGTCGAGGTCAAGGTCACGGGGAAAGAGATTCATTATGATAGCAGGAATAATAGGATTTAGTTATGAGGAGCGACTAGGGGCACTGTTCCAACAGGGGGAAAAAGCACCAAAGTTGAAAGGGGTTCAAAACTTAAAATTTTGATGAGATAAAAAAATTGGGAAAAACTATTTCCACTGATCCCTGACTCAATAACTAGTTTTAGACTGGCTTGTTCTCATTTTAGAGAGCAGGAAATCCACATGTACAAATGGTGTAAATAAAAAATGAGTAATAGACACCGTTGCTGGCCATGTGATCTCAATAATGATATTCACACAGCGTGTGCTTGTGAACTTTAATCTTTTCTGTGCATTTGCTGGTAAAATGGTGAAGTGAAAAGCAGTGCGAGGAGACAGTGCTTTTTTGATTGTTGTGTTTTACTTCCTTGGTCACTGAATGATGGTAGATGTTAAGTAAATATCCACGTGTGAAGTACATTTACCTGTACTGTGTGCAATGCATTTTCTACTATATTTAGTGCATGTGGTTAAAACAGTGTCGCACTATTAACAACCTATGGTGAGTCATAGGAACAGGAGTCGGAAATTCAGCCCCTCGAGCCATTCAATTAGATCATAGTTGATCTGTATCTTAACTCCATCTACCCGCCTTGGTTCCGTAACCCTGAGTAACCTCGCTTAACAAAAATCTCTCAATCTCAGTTTTGAAATTTACAATTGACCCTCCAGCCTCAACAGCTTTTTGGGGGAAGAGAGTTCCAGATTTCCACTCCCCTTTGTGTGAAGAAGTGCTTCCTGACGTCACCCCTGAACGACCTGGCTCTAATTTTAAGATTATGCCCTCTTGTTCTGGACTCCCACCACCAGAGGAAATAGTTTCTCTCTCTCTACCCTATCAACTCCTTTAATCATCTTAAGCACCTCAATTAGATCACCCCGTAATCTTCTATATTCAAGGGAATACAAACCTAGTTTATACAACCTGTCCTTATAATTTAACCCTTTTAGCCCCGATATCATTCTGGTGAATCTGCGCTGCTCCCCCTCCAAGGCCAATATATCCTTCCTGAGGTGCGGGGCCCAGAACCGAACGCAGTTCTCCAGGTGGGGTCTAACCAGAGCTCTGTACAGCTCTAACATAACTTCCACCCCCTTGAATTCCAGCCCCCTTGAGATGACGGTCAACACAGCCAGCGATTTCTATCAGACAACAGTGAGGTAAAGGCTGACCTTGAGTCATAGGCATGTATCCCCACATGTAAAGGCTGATTCAGAGTCAGTCGCATACTCCATACACCCACACAAAGGAGGATTGAGGCAGTAGTGCATGTCACACATGCAAAAGCCAATTCAGAATCAACAGGCTGGGTCTCTTCTCTTGAAAAAGAGAAGGCTGAGGGGTGACCTAATAGAGGTCTTTGAAATCATGAAAGGTTTTGATAAGAGTCGATACAGAGAGAATGTTTCCACTTGTGGAGAAGAGCAAAACTAGAGGCCATCAATATAAGATAGTCACCAAGAAATTCAAATGGGGAATTCAGGAGAAACTTCTTTACCCAGAGAGTGGTGAGAATGTGGAACTCGCTACCACAGTGAGTGGTTGAAGCGAATAGTATAGATGCATTTAAGGGGAGGCTAGATAAGCATATGAGGGAAAAGGGAATAGAGGGTTATGCTGATAGAGTTAGATGAGGAAAGACGGGAGGAGGCTCGAGTGGAGCACAAACGCCGGCATGGACTGGTTGGGCCAAATGGCCTGTTTCTGTGCTGTATATCCGATGTAATCCAATGTAGAATCGCAGAGGTTTATTGCGAGAAAGGCTAAAGGGGCCTATCAATGAGGCAAACTCACAGCTGTGATACTTCAATGGCACCAGATTTCCATAGCAGCAGTGATGGCACACCCTGCGACATTATAATAACTTCTTTGATGAAATATTAAATCCTGTCAATCTAGTGAGGCACAGTTTATTAAAAATCGCAGTGATTAAAATAAAAACTACAGGATCACATTCCCTCATTTCAAATCAAGTTTTTAAAAAAAGTTAGACCCGCCACGATTAACACTTCCCCCGTATATTAAAAAAAAAACCTCCAAACATCCCACTGGGAGTATTAGGGACATCCGATTAGTTGCTCTGAGAATCTGTACAATATTTTATTACTAAACAGCTACCAGTCAAGTCACTAAACGGAAACGGACAAGTGTATTGATTTCACAGGGGAAGCTGCGGGTGAGCGTGTTACACCTGGCCGTGATTAATCTGAGCCGACAGAGTGTCGAATGTCACTCCTGCTACGGCTCTAATGAACTTAGACCAGTAACTTGTTTCTGCTGCACATTTACTCCAATGACAGTCCTGACTGAATTAGGCCGCGACCGAGGACTGAGTCAATTTTGTAGACAGCTAAACTTGATCCGTCACTGGGACAAACCACCAACAGATGTTTGGACAATGAGCGGGTACAGTGGTGCAGTGGTTATAAAAACAGAAAATGCTGGAAATACTCAGCAGGTCAGGCAGAACATAATAAGAACATGAGAATTGGGAGCAGGAGTCGGCCACACGGCCCCTCGAGCCTGCTCCGCCATTCAATGAGATCATGGCTGATCTTCGACCTCAACTCCACCTTCCCGCCCAATCCGCATATCCCTCGATTCCCCTAGAGTCCAAAAATCTAAATCGATCTCAGCCTTGAATCTGTGGAGAGCGAAAAAGAGTTAACGTTTCAGGTCGATGACCTTTCATCAGAACTGGGCAAAGTTGGAGATGTAACAGGTTTTAAGCAAGTGCAGAGGCGGAGAAAAAGAAGGGAAGGGGAGGAAAGAACAAAAGGGACGGTCTGCGATAGGGTGGATGGCAGGAGAGATTAAAGGGATGGTGGCGCAAGGCAAAAGGGGATGGTAATGGGACAAGTAAAGGAACAAAAGGTGGGTCTAGAGGAGGTGTAAATGGCAACGGCAGAATCATCAACAGCTGCTGTCTGGAAAAATTGGGGGCAGTGATTATGACTTGCTGAGTATTTCCAGCATTTTCTGTTTTTATTTCTGATTTCCAGCATCCGCAGTATTTTGCTTTGGTATTAGTGGTTATGTTACTGGGCTAGTAATCAAGAGACCTGAAAATAATAACTTGTGAAATTCAAATCCCACCCTGGCTGTTTAATACAACCGAATGGCTTGCTAGGCCACCCCAGAGGGCAGTTCAGAGTAAACTACGTTGGTGTGAGACTGGAGTCATATGTAGGCCAGGCTGGGTAAGGACAGCAGGTTTCTTTCCCTAAAAGGACATCAGCGAACCAGTTGGGTTTTATCAATTAAAAAAAAAATAAGCTGAAAATAAAAAGCAGGTGTCAATAAAAAAAATAAAAGGGAGCGTGAAGCTGTTAGATTATCGTAAAAACCCAACTGATTCACTAACGTCCTTTACGGAAGGAAATTGGCCGTCCTTGCCCGGTCTGCCCTACACGTGACTCCAGTCCCACACCAACATGGTTGACTCTTAGGTGCCCCCTGAAGTGGCTGAGCAAGCCATTCCATTGTATCAAACCGCTCTGAACTCCCTACCTAACAGCAGAATGGAAGCACCTTCACCACACGGACTGCAGCGGTTCAAGAAGGCTGCCTAATGCTGTTGGACAGAGAGAGTTGAGCGTTAATAATCAAACTGAACTACAGTAACCATAACTGGTCGATGATGGACCAGCAGGTTGTCTGGGAAACACACATGAGATGAAACATGGAACATGAACAAAGGGTTTCTGCAAGATCTGAAAGGTGAATCTTCTCGAACATCCAGCCTTCATCTATCTCACTCTCTCTCTTCTCCTCCCCCTACTCATTGCAACCTTTCTCCTCTTTTCTCTCTCTCTCTTGTTTCACAATGGTCATTGCGCCACTGAACCTTCAGCTTTTGCTGTTCCGAAGCTCCAGTTAAACTGTCCTATTTTCTCGTATCCCTCTTCGACCTTTAGTGTTGAAATCAAGATTGGAGAGGCAATTTGAGAAGTGGTTTCTCTACTGCCTGATGCTATTCATCTTTAGTCAGCGAGAAGGACTCCTTCTTCACCACATGCCCCATTAGCCACACTTACACACAGCTCTCTTATTTTTTTTCCTCCCCTTGATGCCACGTGCAGTAGTTTTCTGGCTGCCCACCCTGGTGTAACTGGGGCCGTCTCCGCAGCACTGGGACCCTCGGGTAGTCCTGTAGAACGCCTTTCTTGAGTGATGCAGCATAAACTTGTCTGATGTGAGGTTTGGTGGCCGGGGTTAGCCCTCGATGGCTCAGCTCCTGCTCACCAGCCTCGCAGACACTCTTCCCCACTCCCACCCCCCCAACCCCAGTGCCCATCATGTCTCACTTGGAACTCATTACTTGGGTTTTGTTAATAACTTGCAGTCTGTCCACATCCCCAGCAATCTGCGCTTATAAAACACTGCAGCTGTCTGCTTCCTGAAGTCTGTGCCAACTGCTGAGGCAAAGAGCAAGGCATATGTTGGTGATGAGGAACTATCAGGGAGTGGCATTTGATTGATTAACTCTTTCAGTACCAAGAAACTGGTCAGATTAAAATCAGGCAGCAGAAATCCTTCCCGAATTGCTAACTTCTCAGCCAGTGAAAACGTTTAATGAGCTCTCCTAACTTAAATAAAACAGTTGCTGAACTTAAACCAGAGCAAAATGAACCTTAGGAGTGAAATACGCCTTTGGTTATAGATAAGGAGCTTGTTAATTGGAAAAGGACCAAAAAGATCAGTGGCGGCAGCAGGAACGCAAAGAAGATCTCATTGAAACTTATAAAATTCTAACAGGACTAGACAGACTAGATGTAGGAAGGATGTTCCCGATGGTCGGGGAGTCCAGAACCAGGGGTCACAGTCTAAGGATAAGGGGTAAGCCATTTAGGACAGAAATGAGGAGGAATTTCTTCACCCAGAGAGTGGTGAACCTGTGGAATTCTCTACCACACAAGGCAGTTGAGGTCAATTCATTAAATATATTCAAGAACGAGTTGGATATATTTCTTAAGGCTAAAGGGATCAAGGGATATGGGGAGAAAGCAGGGACCGGGTACTGAATTTGGATGATCAGCCATGATCGCATTGAATGGCGGAGCAGGCTCGAGGGGCCGAATGGCCTACTCCTGCTCCTATCTTCTATGTATCTATGTAAGAGATCGGTGCAAAGTCTGGTAATGGAGGAAGAAGTATTTAGGAGGGTGTGGAGACGGAAGAAGAAGCACGTGGAATGGCCTAGAAGTGGGAGAAGCAGGTAAACACTATTATGTCCGTATATAATTGAGACACGGACAGCAGGAGTTGATCATAACAAGTCTTTACTGAATGGAGACAATCGGGAAACTGAAACTACAGAGGGCTGTTAGCGCCTTTTATACAGGGGTGGTCACTGCCGGTACTGCAGTCTGAGACCAGTTATTCTCTTAAAGGTACATACACAACAATTCCTCCCCTTTTAGATAAACAGTACATAACATTCATTTAACAACTAAATGATAACTAATTACAATTACAATTACGGTTGCTAGATATATTGGTTGAGTTTAAGCAATTATAAGTTCAGTCTTTGAGGAGGCTTCCTGATTCTGTCTGGATAACGCCTCTTTGGGGTATCAGGTTCTTCTGGCAAGGTTGAGTCGGGATCAATGTCATTGTTTGGTTCATCTGCTTCCAATATTACCGGGTCTGCGGTAGCTGCAATTGGTACGTCGGTTTCATCGCCAGGTGTATCAGATCGTGGTGTGGAGTTGACATTTTCCAGTGACTCTAGAATCTGGTCAGCATAGCATCTTACAATGTTCTCTCCAACGTCCACGGTATACATGAGAGGCCCTTGCCGTGTACAAATCGTTCCTGGCTGCCATTTCTCTGTGCGGTAGTCCCAGGCCAACACTGGTTGACCAATCTTAAAACTCCTGGTCGGTCTTTCATTCATATTCTGAAACTGCTTGTTCTCCACATCTCCTCTGATGTTCGGCTTAACCAGATCCAAGTGGCATCGTAGTCTTCGATTGAAGAACATCATGGCAGGAGTTTGGTTGGTAACCGCATGTGTCGCATTCCGGTAGGCAAACAAGAAGTTGTCCACCTTGTGTTGTAGGGGTATATCTTCATTACACATTGCCTTGATAGCCTTCTTGAATGTTTGAACAAACCTCTCGGCCAATCCATTAGTGGCTGGATGATATGGGGCGGATGTGTAATGCTTAACACCATTGTTCTTTAAGAACCTCTGGAACTCTTCAGACACAAACTGTGGTCCATTGTCAGAGCAAATCTGTTCAGGCAGCCCATTTCTGGCGAATATGGTTCGTAAGACTGTGATGGTTTTTTCTGTGGTGGTTGAGGACATTTTTATTACCTCTGGCCACTTTGAATGGACATCCACCGCAATTAAAAACATCGAGTCCATAAAGGGACCAGCAAAATCAATGTGCACCCTTTGCCATGGAGATGAGGGCCACTCCCATGGATGTAGAGGAGCTTGTGGTGGGGCGTTTTGGACCTTCTGGCATCCTGCACAACTCTTGGTCATCTCTTCAATTTCTCTATCGATTCCCGGCCACCACACAAACGCTCTGGCTAAGTTCTTCATTTTTACCCCACCCAGATGACCCTCATGAAGCTCATTTAGCACTCTATCTGTCAACTTAGGTGGAATTACTACTCTGGATCCACACATCAAGGTTCCTCTGCACACTGACAGCTGTTCTCTTCTCGGCGAGAATGCTGGCAGCAGTGGTTCGCCATGTGCTGGCCATCCCTTCACCGTTAAATCATAGACCCGGGATAGTGTCGGGTCATTCCGTGTTTCCTTTTCTATGCTTGCATACGTCACAGGGAGACATTCGACTATGGTCGAGTGGAATATCTCCATTGGATCCACTGCAAGTTCTTCTTCCACCGTTGGCAACGGTAGGCGCGACAATCCATCAGCATTCCCATGCTGTTAAGTTCCTTTGTACTCGATGTCATATTGGTGTGCCCCTAGGAAAAGGGACCACCTCTGTAGTCGTTGCGCTGTCATTATCGGTACGCCCTTCTGAGGGTTGAAAATGGAGACAAGAGGTTGATGATCAGTTAGTAGAGTAAATTATTGACCGTGCAGGTAGTGATTGAACTTCTTCACCCCCCACACTAGGCTGAGGGCCTCTCGGTCAATCTGGGCATAGTTACGCTCGACCGAAGTTAACGAACGTGACGCCAAAGCTATCGGCCTCTCTAACTCATCAAGGAATTTATGCGACAGTACCGCCCCAATGCCGTAGGGAGACGCATCACACGCCAGTCTTATCGGTAGTGATGGGTTGTAGTGAGCCAATACTTCTCTTGAAGTGATTAGGTCCTTACTCTTCTGAAAGGCCCGCTTACAGTCATTGCTCCATTGCCATGCTACTCCCGTTCGTAGTAGGGCGTTCAGTGGTTGCAGAATTGTGGACAAATTCGGTAAAAACTTATGGTAGTAATTCACCAATCCGAGGAATGACCTCAGTTGCGACACATTTTCAGGCGCTGGGGTCTTAACAACCGCTTCAATTTTGTCAGGGGACTTATGTAACCCCTCTTCATCAATCACGTGGCCACAATACGATATCTGTTTCTTAAAAAACTCGCACTTGGGGCGGTTGGCTCATAGCCCATGTTCACGTAGTCTAGTGAGCACCTGTTCTAGGTTGTTAAGGTGTTCACTGTCATCTTCACCTGTCACTAGGATGTCGTCTAAGTAACACGGAGTCCCCGGAATCCCTTGCAGGACTTGTTCCATTGCTCTTTGCCATATCGCCGGAGCTGATGCTACTCCGAATACCAGTCGATTATACTGATAAAGACCTTTGTGAGTGTTTATCGTGAGATACTTCCTAGAGGATTCTTCAACCTCCATCTGCAAATATGCTTGTGCTAGGTCAATTTTTGTAAAACGCTTCCCTCCAGATAGTGAGCCGAAGATATCTTCTATCCTTGGAAGAGGATATTGTACTGTGTGAAGGACTGGGTTCACCATCACCTTGAAGTCCCCACAGGTGCGAACCTTCCTTGGCTCCTCAGACTTATTGTTTAACATTTTCTTCATGACAGGAACGATGGGTGTCGCCCACTCGCTCCAGTCTACCTTAGATAACACGCCTGCATTCTCCAGATTCTCCAGCTCTGCCTCGACGGCTGGGTGAATTGCATATGGTACCGGTCTTGCTTTGAAAAACTTGGGAATTGCATTCGCCTCTATTTTTATCGAGGCGGTTACGCCTTTAAGAGTGCCCAGTTCTTGTTGAAATACCTCTTTGGCGTCAGCTAAGATTGTTGACAATCGTCCAGGAGTGATGTCGTCATCCTTTTTACCAGCCACCGTCAGTGCCTGAATGGAGTGCCAGTCTAAACTTATCTTTCTGATCCATTCACGTCCCAATAACGGTGGTCCACCATCTTGCAGAATGTAGAGATACAATTTCCGTATTTTCTTGCCGTTGTATTCGACAGGCACCCTTATTTTTCCACTGGGGTATACTTTTTGCCCCGTATACGTCCTCAAGATAATGGATGTCTCTCTCAAGGGTATGTGTGAGAAGAGCCGCTCGTAGTCTCATCGATTCATGGCGGTTAGAGCTGATCCTGTATGCAATTCCATTTTGACTTGCGACCCTGCTATCGTGAGGGTGACCCAAATGGTTCGGTGATCCTCTTTTACGATTACGTTGTGAAGTTTGAGACAGCTCAGTCTCTTGTTCCCGGATTCACTATCGCTCATCTGGTCTTCGGAACTACTGTCCGTCATCTTTTGTACTTTCCTGTACGGTTCCTTAGTAGCCTTTTTGTTGTCATTGGTCTTCTTCCCAGACCTGCAAACTCGTGCAATGTGTCCCATCTTTCCGCATTGCCTGCATATTTTGTCCTTGGACCAGCAGTCCTTCTGGTCATGGTTAGTTCTGCCGCAGCGATAACATTTTGCAAATCCCCGTGTCAGTTCGTGGGTGCCGTATTCCCGTGGCTTTTGTTGTATTTCCGCAGCTCCCCTGGCTGCTGCTTCA
Source organism: Somniosus microcephalus (assembly GCF_052327205.1). Taxonomy (NCBI): domain Eukaryota; kingdom Metazoa; phylum Chordata; class Chondrichthyes; order Squaliformes; family Somniosidae; genus Somniosus; species Somniosus microcephalus. Next base: position 16,788,493 of record NC_141004.1, on the reverse strand, counting down.
TACGATACTGCCACGCTGAAAGCCTTATCTAGCGTCAGCTCTTTCTCTGAGAGTAACCTCTTCTGGGTTCCTTCACTCAGGAGTCCACAGACAAATTTGTCCCGTAGGGTATCGGCCAGTCCTGCTACAAACTGGCAGTGCTTTGATAGCTTGCGTAGTTCCGTAAGGTACTCAGCATTGCTCTCATCTTTATGCTGAGTTCTCCTGTGGAATTTAAATCTTTCTGCTATCAGCAGCGGTGCAGGGTTTAGGTGTTCCTGTAGGATATCAACAATTTCGTTAAAACTCTTCGCCTTCGGTTTGGCTGGAGCAATCAGGTCCTGCAATAGGCCGTACGTTCTTGTGCCCATTAAGTTTAGCAGTACCGATGCCTTTTTCTCATCGGCTATTTCGTTTGCCTCGCAATATACCTCGACTCTTTCCACATACGTGGTCCAGTCCTCTATTGCATTATCGAAGGCAGTGATACAGCCAGTCTTTGGCATCTTGGAAATCCAAAATGGCGCCTCCCGCGCTTTGCCTTCTTCCCCGACTTAACAAAAGGGCGCTTCCCGCGCTTTGCCTTCTTCCCCGCTGGATTAAGATGGCGCCTCCCGCGCTTTGCCTTCTTCCCCGCTGTTGCTAGCGCTGCTTCCCGCGGTTTCCATTGCAACCTGCAGCTCCTCGCAGCTTCCTGCACGTTTTATATATATTTCCTTTGTTATTTTATTATTTTCCCGTCGTGGAACAACCCCGTGGGACTCTTGCCTCCCTCCTCTCGGGTCTGTACGCAGCCCGGCTTCGTAGCACTGGCCGTGCCCAATGTGCTCCACCCTCTCTCTCTCCTCT